>NW_007248853.1:387656-408294 GCF_000164805.1 Carlito syrichta
GTCCCGGAGCCGTTGCTCTCCCGCCCCTGGGGCGCGCTGCCCTCGGTTGCCAGGGGCCGGGGACGCGCAGGCGTTACCTGCAAACGAAGCGTTCTCTCCCGTCAAGGGCGGAGTGGCGGTCAGCACCCCCGCGACGCGCCACTGGCCGCGGTCCTCCTTTAGGGGCCGCAGCAGGGAGGATTACAAGTTCCCCGGCCGCCGAGGGCCCAATGGCCGCCTTTTCTCCCTCAGCTACTCGGCGCCAACCGCCGCAGCCACCGCCATCTTAGGATCTCATTGTGGTGGGAGAAGAGGGGCGGGGGGGACTGCAGCGGGGGCAACGCGGCGAGCCATGCGCCGTCTCCTCGGCAACGGCCGCGCGGGGGCGAGAACTCCCCCCGAGCGGGAGCCGCAGTGCGATCGACAGTCTAGACCGGGGTCACGTGACCGCCCGAGTCTGTGGTGTCGCTCCTGGCTCTTGAGGCCGGAGCGGCTTACACCAACGAACCACCAGAGACTACATATCCCAGAATGCCAGCTCGACCTCGGGCTATTGACGCCCGCCTGCCCGCCACGAGGTGGAGGAGGACTACAAATCCCGGCAAGCTGTGCGCTTCCCGGCGCCGATCGCGGGATGGAGGGGCTAGAGGCCTGTGCGGAAGTGGGTTGGCCTCCGACCTTGGCCGCTGAAAAAAGAGCGGAGGCGAGTTCTGGTGTTCCGTGGGGGTGCCAGCTCCGGAGGGAGCCGGAAGGAGGAGAGACCGGCGGTGCGTGTTCGTTCCGTGCCCACCCACATCCCCATCACGAAGGGATGGAAACAAAAGGGCCGGTGTCATCTAGCCCAACCCCCTAAAATGTTCAACCCCCGTGTGAAAATGTGAGGCGATAAATCCACTGAAATTAAGCAATTTGCCTAAACGTCATATATAGCTAGTCCGTGGGAGAATCACAAATATTAATAATGAGCACTACTTTTGATTGATGTTCTTTTCTTTAGAAGAACCCGATGATTTTAATCAGAATTTAATCTCAGGAAAATTTCCCTGAGCCAGTGGTTTCTGAATTCATTTGTTATTTATTCTTCTGTTAGCGGCTCTATTAAGTTTAGTCAATTAATAGGTTCTTTCTTTTAAAACAACAACAAAAAATAAATGAAGTGACGAGGCTTTCGGTGTACCTGGTTGAAAAGTTAAAACCCTTGTCTATTTTAGTTGAGTGCAAAGACTTATTCTGATTGTAGACAGTTTATAATTAAGGGATAGGATTTATTTTTTTCCTTTTAAACAAAATAAGGATAGGGAGGAGTGGGTTTCAACAACAGCAACACATTGTTCTTAACTACCAACCGACAGAAAGTGTTGACAAAGCCAATTAGCCAGAACTGCATCTCAGTACACAACTCAGATAAAGTTCTTCCAGCCCACCACACTGTAATTTGCTAGTTTTTAGGTGCAGCCATCTGTGAGATGATAGATGACAGAACGTGGTTTTCACTGGTATTCATTTGTCAAACTTAAAAATGTGTATATTGTGTGTCTACTATTGCTAAGTGCTGAGATAACAAAAACAGTCTCTACCCTTGAGCTCATATTTTAGCGAAGGGTGGGGGGACGGTGTGATGTCAATAAATTCTGTGTAAGAAAAACTGGGGAGTTCAGAGCACAGAGCAAATGCCCTGCCCTAATTCCACCACTCTAAGATCTTAGGCAAGTTACCTAACCTTTCTGAGCCTCGTTGTCCCATCTGTGAAATACAGGGGAAGAAATAATATTGCCTACCTTGATGGGATTTTTAAAAATTTCAGAGTTTATTTTATGCCAGGAAGTGTTAAGCACTTCATCTCTTGTGATTTTCTTAGTCCTCACAACACGCTGAAGATATTGATTCTGTATCCAACCCATTTTGCAAATGAAAGTTTAAATAAATCAGAGTTCTAGTTCCAAGTGGTAGAACCTAGATTCATACTGAGGTCACCTGATTCCTTGGAGGGATTTTAAAGTTATTATTAAATAAGAATATAAGAAAATGCATAAGCCCGGCTCTGTGGCTCAGCCTGTAATCCCGCGCTTTGCTGAGGTGAGTGGCTTGCCTAAGCCCGCGGGTTCGAGACCCGCCTGGGCAACTTGGCGAGACCTCATCCCTACAATAAATCAAAAAATCAGCCGGGCGTGGTAGCACGTGCCTGTAATTCCGGCTACTCGGAAGGCTGAGGCGGAAGGATCTCCTGAGCCTTGCAGGTTGAGGCTGCGGTGGCCAGGAGCGGCCACTGCACTCCAGTTTGGGCCACAGAGTGAGACTCCAACTCAAAAAAAAAAGAAAAGAAAAAAGAAAATGCATAGAAAAAAAGTACCACCATATGTTAAAACTCCAAAATACTAGCTATCGTCATTTTGTTTTATATATTCTTTTATAATTATTAAATGTAGGTAGAAGCTGTTGTCATTGAAACAATTCAAATAAATTCAAAAGAATGAAATTATAGTAGATATTGATCATTATGTTTTCTGATTTATTTTATTTTATTTTATTTTATTTTAGTCAGAGTCTCACTCTTGTTGCCCAGACTGGAATTCAGTGGCATGATCACGGCTCACTGAAGCCTCCACTTCCTAGGCTCTGGAGAGTCTCCCACCTCATCCTCTCAAGTACCTAGGACTACAGTTACGCGCTGCCATGCCTGGCTAATTTTTTTATTTTATAGAGACGATGTCTCATTATGTTGCCTAAACTGGTCTCAAACTCCTGGGCTCAAGTAGTCTTCCCGCCTCAGCCTCCCAAAGTGCTGGAATTACAGGCATGAACCACTGTGCTCAGGCTGTTTTCTGAATTTATGAACCCCTAAATGTCACTATTATTTGTCAGGTAATAGGAGGAAGTTGAGAAATATTTACATTGAAAAGGGCCCTCTAACTTGAATATGAGCATTTGTGTCCTTTGTTGGAGAAAAAGGAAAACACACACACACACACACACACACACACACAATTATCCCTGGCTTCCAAAATTTAACGTCCAATTTAGAAAACAAGCGTTATCAAAATGAAGCAGTTTTGTGTCAGTAGTGTGTGACTATGCCAAACAAATGATAGAGACGCTGATTGCTTTAGTAATTTGGAGGGGGAGAAAAGGAATACATTGTCTCAGAAGTAATACAGGATTTCTATATAGAATGAAATCAAGGACAGCAGTCTGGAAATGTAGATAGAAAACAGAAGAATGGCCTCTAGCAGATAAACATTGGAACTGCATTTCAGTTTTCCACATTTGGGAGAACAATCTCACCCGTGTTTTTAAGATGCAGGGATTGGAGGAAGGTTCTAAATGGTAGAATGATGTTTAAGGAAATGGGACACACCAGGAACACAGGCTGTACATCCAGAATAAGCAATGACCAACTGGCCAACTTGCTGAAGTAGAGGATTGATAGGGAGGTGGGAAAAGGGAAGATTGACTAACAGGTTGGAGCTAGACTATAGAAAGTCTTAACTACTGGTATGAAGAGTTTGGGCTTTGTCCTTCAGGTAATGTGAAGAAGTCGTTTAAGATTTTGGAAGAGGGCAAAAACAATTTAAGAAATTGTTACTTTGGACTTTGATCTAGCACACAGACTAAGAAGAGAAAAGAAGAAAAACAGGTGGCAACTATCGTGAAGGCTTGGCCTAAGGTAGTAACTGAATGAATAAAGCATGGGATTTGAACTTTTATTAACATAGATGAAATCAGTTGTCATGATGTGTAAAATACTATTTGTTTCTGTTTTTTGATATTTGTTAGGACACTACTAATGGTACTTACAAATAACATCTGGTGCTATATTGTCGATATTTTAAATATATTCTGCATATCATTTATCCACAGATGGGCTTTAAGCACGGCTATAATAGAAGCCTTGCATTTTGAACTTCTTTTTATCCCCAATACCTTGCAGAGTTCATTTATTTTTATATTCATTAATTTGACCTTTAAAACAACTTTGTGCAATACCTAGTTTTAACCTGCAGGTGGTGATAGAACTTAAAGGAAAATCCAGGACCAATCCATTACTATATAACCGAATGTCACTGTTTTTATTATGTGGTTTTTAATACATCCAAACGAATGTATGACACACACACACACACACACACACACACACACACACACACACACACACACACTACAATGATGAAAGAACTCAAGGACCCACAACTTGACCTTAAAAATAGAATGTAATCAATATGTTTAAGGAATCCCCCCCACACTTTTCTCCAAATTCATCCTTCTTTTGAGCAGAAATAAATACTATCCTGAATTCAGTATTATTATTCCTTTATTTTCTTCATATAATTATTATAAATATCCCTAAATAATATATTTTGTTTTGCTTATTTTCAAGCTTTATATAAATGGTCTTCATACTGAATATATTCTTGCTTTTTCCATTCAGTTTTATGTTTCCAAGATTCATCCATGTTGATGGCTGTAAACACATCTGTTCAGAATGGAATGTAAAATTAATTTTTGAATATTTGTAAAAGACTATCACTGACTGTAACTTAGTTTTGTGGGTAACTTTATGGAAGACAAGATTAGTCATGCCAAACAAGGAACTAGTTGGAGACATCCGACCTATTTCTTACACCTTTTGGTTAAATTTAAGTACTGTTTCTCTGCCTTAAACTAGCCCAGTGTTTCTTAACCTTGGTACTGTTAACATTTGGGATGGATGATTCTTGTTGTGGGGATTGTTCTCTGCATTGCAGGATGTTTGACAGCATTCTGGCTTCTATCCACAGGATGCCTGGAGCAAACTCCTCCCCAAACATAAAAATTAAAAATGTCTCCTGACTTTTTTGCCAAGTATCCCATGGAGTTAGGGGAGGAAGGAGAAATTTGTCTTATGTACCCTTTTTGCTCAAAGATCTGAAGTTAATATATAGCCATATAATTGAATCAGTTAAACATTATATAATTATATCAAATCCACATGCATAAATAATGTTTCAAGGCTCTTCTTACCTTGCTCTGTTTTCCCTATATCTGATTACCATGACATCTCTCATTACTACCTAGTTTAGACTCTTCATTATTAGATTCAAAAATGCCTAATTGCTGCTGTCAACATCTGATATTAATGTTTATACTAATCTGAACTGCTTTCCTCCATAATCAACTTATGTCCTTTTCTTTAAAAAAAAAAAATAGCACCTCATTCAATAAATGTAACCCTGTGATTCTGAGAATTCTGTTTATATTTGCATTTCATCAATCTTTACATGGATTTATATCTGCAGAGTTGTAATTACTATGTAATTCTTTCTATATTTTCCTTGTATGTATATACTTGGGAGTTTATAGATATTTATTCCATCCTCTCTATTCATTGCAAATCTGGTCAGAGCTGCAGTAATGTAGTCCTGGGTAAAATATTTCCTTCCCAGGACATACCAAGTTGGTCAGGCTTAAACAAAGAGATATGAGTAATAAGAACAAAAGTACAATGAAAATAATCTATTTCTTTTTCCTAGCCTCCCACCACCCCACAGCAGAATGATATTAAGTATAACTAGATGTAGCTTGTTAATTAAATAGAAAAATCAAGTAATTAAATGGAAGTCTTCCAAAAATATGGAAATATGAACTGGTATAAATTTTGTTTTCTAATGCGTATGAAAAATATTCAAAAAGGATGAAATTAAATCTCAGCACTTACTATTTTATTTTTTTTAATTTTTAATTTTAAAGATGTGGGATACAATTCAGGGTTAGGTATACAAATGTTCATTATGCAGGTAAGCTCTTACTTTAAAAACCCTGTTATTGAAAACAAAATTATATAAAATAACTCATAACTGCCATGGTTATAAGAGAGTAATCTGGAGTGACTTTAAAAGATGAACTCTGGGTTAGACAAGTTCTTTATTTACAGAAATAAGAAGAACTGCAGACGACAACCAGACTTACATACTTATATGCAAATGAGTGTGGGCCAGTAGATGAGCATCCAGCATGATTGGGGTTACAATGATCCACATTAAACTCGCTGCATTGTATATGGAAGCTACAGCTGTGTGTGCTATAATTTTTTCTATTTTATCGCAAATAGGCATCTCATCTCCTTCCATAAGAAAGAGGAAAAAGGCAAAAGGAAAACTAGCAAAAGATGTGTGAACTCAAATGAACCAGGTAAGAGAATGTTCTCTCTTTACCAGAAGAATATTAAATAATTTCCAGGGTTAAAATTTAGCATGTTAGATGGCACAGTAGACTCTTCGTGACTGTTACTCCTGATCTAGATAAGAAAACAAGTAAAACCCTAACAATGGGTGAAACATAGTGGTGTAGGGCAGGGGTTGATAAACATTTTCTGTAAGAGGCCAGATAGTAAACATTTTCAGCATTGTGGGGTACACAGTCTCTGTTGCAACTACTCAATTCTATGTTTATAGAATGAAAGCAGCCATAGAGAGTATATAAATTAATGAGCATAACAATGTTTCAATAAAATTTTATTTATGGATGATGAAATTTAGATTTTATATAATTTTCTTGTCACAAAATATAGTCTTCTTTTGATTTTTTTCCAGCCATTCAGGATTATAAAAATGTGACATGGGTCCAATTTAGACTGTGGGTGATAGTTTGCTGACCTCTGATGTAGAGCCCTAAATACTTTAAGTTCTTAGATAATGTCAGGTCAAAGGAGAAATTAACAAAGGAAGAAAATGCAGTTTCATTACTTTGCAGGATTGTTATCTTATGAGCATTATTTGGGACTAAAAAGAAAGAGAGGATATAAAGTCAATGTAACTGATACTTCTATTTTATTTTTTGCGTTGGCATCTCATTCTGTTGCCCAGGCTGGAGTGCAGTGGCACACTCATGACCACCCCAGCTTTGACCTGTTGGGCTCTGGCAATCCTTCCGCCTCGGCCTTCCAAGTAGTCAGGTCTACAGATGCACAATACCATGCCTGTCTAATTTTTGACTTATTGCATAGACGAGGTCTTGCTAAGTTGCCCAGGCCAGTCTCGAACCCGCAGGCTCAGGCAGTCCTCTCGCCTGGGCCTCCCAAAGTGCTGGAATTGCAGGCTGAGCCACCAAGCCCGGCCAGTAACTGATACTTTTAAGTATTACTTTGTACCATATATATTTTCTTATATATTGTATTTTATTTTCACCCATTCAGACTAGATGTAGGCATGAATTTCCTCTGTGAAGTATTGTCACAGGAATAACAGAAACAAAAGATAAAATTTCAGACATAAAAAAAAAATCAAAATCAGTCAAAAATTAAAATCACCTCACAGTTTTTCTGGGTAGAAAGAAGAAATGATGGGAAATCAGAAGAATTTGATGCTTTCTCTTGCATCTCTGAGAAAGAAGAGAGCCGGGCTCGGTGGCTCAGCCTGTAATCCCGCACCTTTGGGAGGCTGAGGTGAGTGGATTGCCTGAGCCCGCGGGTTCGAGACCCGCCTGGGCAACTTGGCGAGACCTCATCTCTACAATAAATCAAAAAATTAGCTGGGTGTGGTAGTGCACGCCTGTCGTTCCAGCTACTTGGAAGGCTGAGGCGGAAGGATCGCCGGAGCCCAGCAAGTCGAGGCTGTGGTGGCCAGGAGCGGCCACCGCACTCCAGTCTGGGCGACAGTCGAGTGAGACTCCAACTCAAAAAAAAAAAAAGAAAAAGAAGAGGAGGGAGGTGCAGCAGCACACTGTGTATTGATGACAGAAGTCTCTGTGGCAGCAACAAGAATAGATGGTTATAGTTGAATTTTACAAACCTCCCCACCCCAAGGCCCAGAAATTATATGCAATCCCCAGGCTGGAGAGGAACTCTAAATTGCCTGATATGCTAAAATGAGTGAAGAATTAAATTTCTCTGAGCCCACCGAATGGAGTCTCAACATCAAATTAGAAAACAGCATTGCATTTATTTTTCACATGTGAAGGTGTCATGAGAAACATTCCCACTTTACCTACATAGTTCAAATATCAGCTTCCTGAATGTTCTCAAGGTCTTGCAGGTGGTGGGATATCCATGTCTCTATCACACACACAGTAGGAAACTTAATCTCACTGACATCTTCTAGGATCCTTGGAGTTAAGATTTTTCTATTATTTTGTGCTTGTGCTGGATTCCTGTGACTTCTCTCAAGTCTCCCTTTTGGCTGTTATTTTTCTCCACCCCACATTATTCCCAAAGCAGAACACTTTCCCTTTATTTTCTCAAAATACCACAAGTACAAGGCACCTTTGCATAGTAGATTGCCACTGAAGATTTAGAATTAACAGTGGAAGGAATTTGAAGAGAAATTTATGTCGCAGCAAACATCTTACAAATGAATATTTGAAACTCTCGTTCTTTAAAGATCCTTGGCCACAGCCCACAGTTTCTCCCCTTACTGCCTCTTACTCAGCCCCCTGCCATTTTGATGGATTCTTTTTTCACATACTACTACTCATTCTTTTCTCATTCACTCCTTCCTTTTTCGCCATCTTTCTTTGGGTTACTTATGAAAACTCCAAATTCTTTATTAATTCTTCATTGACAACAATTTTTTCTCCTGGTTTCACATCTAGTCTGTTTCAGCCAGACCTACTATTAAAATAAGCACTGTTCTTTCTCTACTACACTAATTAGTATGACCTATTTCCTCAGCATGGAATTCTAAGAAATTGTATTTTCTTTGAATACTAAAATTAACTGCATAAAGCTCTTGACAATCCTGGTTAGCAGATAGTATGAGAGCAATTCCTGACATTTCTCTGACATCCCCTTTTCTTCCCAGAGGAGGGAAGAGAAAAAGAAGAGGCTATAATGAGTTTAGTTTGAAGCCAAACACTACTGGAGTTACAGACAGAAGTAAAAGTTAGAGTTAAATGTTTGAAAGTTGGTAAACACTAATATTCAATGGGGTAGAAGAGGAAAAATACTTTCTAAAGAAATAGGAAAAATGTGGAAGACACCCAGCGAACTGAGAGAAAGAGGTTTTATGACAATCTGTGGAAGAAGAAGTTTTGAGGAACAAGGAGCAATCTGAGAATTCAGTAAGAAACCCACAAGGAAATTTGTGGCTTCATTGTGAGCAGTTGCAGTGAATTGAGGGGGGCAGAAGCCATTGGTTTTGACTGAGGAGTTCATAGGGAGAGAGACTGGAGTGAGTAGAGACTGTCTTTTTTTAAAAAGCAAAGCTTGATCAAAATGGAAAGAGAAATAGGAAGTTAGCTAGAAGCAGAAATAAGGGAGTTTTAATTTTTTAAAGTTTAAGAGACTTGAGCTCATTTATAGGGTGAAAGAGGGAAATGACTGTGGAAGGAGAAGGTGAAGTTAAAAATGAGAAAGAGGAAGATAATCAGAGAGGAGAAAGGATGGTTCTAGAGGAGAAAGGATGTGGAGCTTCAAAGCACAGGCGGAAGGATTACACTAAAACAGGAGGAATTTACAGATTAAGATGACCAACATGAGGCAGCTAGAGTGTGTTTCTCCCACAAAGTAAACCAAGATAGAGTTTTCTCAATACCCAGAGAGGATTAGGACCAGCAGCAAGCCCCACAAGTGCTCAAAGGAATGATAATAACCACAACGAACAGAAAAATCCATCAACACGAGCTAGCTGGAACTGGTCAGACTCTCTCCTGTACCAACCCAATCCACCAGCCGCCTCCAGGTGCAGTGGGAAAGGTAAGTGAGGGGAATTCAGGAGTACTGTGCACCTGAGGACTTGGAGGGCCCCCTGAGTCTTGCAGGAATTCAGTCTCTCATGGGAAACTGCCTTTATCCATAGGCATGCTGAACTCCAAGAGGAGTGGTGCAGGAAAAAAGAAAGTCTTGAGCAATTCCAGCTGCCATTTCCCAGAAACTCAACCCTCATGGACAGTGTGGAGGCTTTCTAACTGACCTGGGAGGGGACATGCCCCAAGGGCAAATTCGGCCCCTGCTGACATTTTCTGGCTGGGGCCGTTCATCTAAACACCTGAGACCCTGAGGCCAGCTGCATGTTGACATTCAGATCGCAGATTGCCTGAAGCCAGGGTGTGAGCTGGGTGGGACACATTGCCATTGCAAACTCTTTCCCATGTAAACACTTCTGTGCCCATCTTGCAGGACAGCATTACCCCAGTGACCTGGGACTGCCTCCTAATCCCCACTAGGGTGGCCAAGAGTACACACCAGAAGAGTGTTTCAGCTCCTTTCTCCCACACTCCCCTCAAAGGCTCAAAACAGACAGAGAACTCAAGTAATCCCCAGAGTCCCCACCCCCAGCCTATGATGACTGGGCTTTTCTTGGAGCAACACAGGCCAAGGAGAAAGCCCACAGCCACCAGTGCAGTTGGATGTCTCCTACAACCACTGCTTGCTGGTTAGAGGTCAACATTATAGTCAGTCACATTGGATATAACACCTCAGCTTTGGGAAGGCCTGATCCCAAATTCCACATTCCAAGCCACCCTGGCCATTCAGGATGCTGTGAACCAGTGCAGGTACACAGCAAGGGATTGCTACAGCCAGAAATCGAGAAATTCACCACACCAAGGCTATATATAACCAGGGAAAACCTATAGTGCCTATGTCAGCCCCCTGCCAACCCCAAATAAAAAAAAAATGTAACCAAATGAGAAAGAACCAGAAAAATAATTCTGGCACTATGAAAAAACAGAGTTCTTCGATACCCCCAAAAGACTACACCAACTCTTCAGCAATGAACCCTAACCAAAATGAAATTTCTGAGATTCCAGACATGAAATTCCAAGGTTGCTTATAAAATTGATCAATGAACTTCAGGACAAAGTTGAAAACCAAAATAAAGAAAAATTTTAAAACTATTTAGGAAATAAATGAAAAATCCTCCAAAAGATAGACACCTAAAAAAAGAAAGAAAGCTGAAATTCTGGAAATGTAAGAATCATTTAGAAAACTACAAAATGTAGTGGAAAATTTTAACAGTAGATGAGAACAAGCAGAAGAAAGGATTTCAGAACTGGAAGGCAAGGCTTTTGAATTAACCCAATCAGACAACAATAAAGAAAAAAGAATCAAGAGAAAGGAATGAAGTCTCCAGGTAATGTGGGATTATGTAAAATACCAAAAACCTAAGAAAGATAGGTGTTCCTGAGGAAGAAGAGAAAGCAGAAAACCTATTTGAAGGAATAATGGAAGAAAATGTCCCTGGCTTTGCCAGATGTCCAAACATCCAGATACAAGAAGCGCAAAGAACCCCCAGAAAATTCATTGCAAAAAGGTCATTCCCCAAGGGATATCATCATCCAGTTATGCAAGTTAATGTGAAGGAAAGATTTTTAAGAGCAGTGAGACAGAGGCATCAAATAACCTACAAAGGCAAATCTATCAGACTAGCAGCAGACATCTCAGAAAAAAAGTTACAAGCCAGAAGGGCTTGAGGCCCAAACTTCAATCTTCTCAAACAGAACAACAGTCAGCAAAGGATTTTTGTATCCCCAAAAAACTACATTTTATAAATTAAGGAGAAATGAAATCTTTCTCAGACAAGCAAACATTGAGGGAATTTGTCACCACTAGACAAGAAATACTCAAGTTCTAAATACTAAAACAAAGGTTGAAATATACCAGTAGAGAACTACTGGAAATCATAAAGTTCACAGGCCTTACAAAACACCAACACAATAAAGTAAATAAATAAAGCAACCAGATAACAATGAGTATGATGAATGGAATAGTATCCTACATATAATTATTAACTCTGAATTGAAAGGCCTCACTGCCCCACCAAACAATCTAGACTGGCAGAATAGAGCCTGGGCAGCGAGACCTCATCTCTACAATAAATCAAAAAATCAGCCGGGCGTGGTAGCGCATGCCTGTAGTTCCGGCTACTTGGAATGCTGAGGCGGAAGGATCACCGGAGCCCGGCAGGTGGAGGCTGCATGAGCGGTCACTGCACTCCTGTCTGGGCGACAGAGTGAGACTCCAACTCAAAAAAAAAAACAAAAAAACAGGGCAACCCCTCTGGGTCCCCTCCCACTGTGGGAGCTTTTCTGTCCTCTCAATAAATCTTGCTTTCAAAACAAAAACAACAACGACAACAACAACAAAAAAACCAAAAAGCACAAGCCAAATATCTGCTGATCCACTTAACTCACAAAGAATCCTATAGACCTAAGGTAAAGGGATGGAAAAAAATATTCCATGCAAATGGAAATTAAAAAAAGCAGGAGTAGCCATTCTCGTATCAGATAAAACAAACTTCAAATTAACAACAGTAAAAAAAGACAATGATGGTTATTATATAATTATAAAGGGATCAATCCAATGAAAAGAAATAACAAATTTAAATATATATGCACCTAACACCAGAACTTTATAAAACAAATTCTACAAGACCTAAAAAAAGAAATGGACAGCAATACAATAATATTGGGAAACCTTAACACTCCACTCACAGAAATAGACAGATCATTAAGGCAGAAAGTCAACAAACATTGGAGTTAAAACAGACTGTAGACCAAATGGATCTAACAGACATCTTCAGAACCTTCCATTCTAAAACTACAGAATATACATTTTTCTCATCAGCACATGGAACATTCTCCAAGATTGACGATATGATAGGTCACAAATCAAGTCTCAATAAATTCAAAAAAATCTAAATTATATCTAGCAACTTCTCAGATTACAGTGGAATAAAACTAGAAATTAATTGCTCACAAACTAGAAATTAAGAACTCACAAAATCAAACAAAAACATGGCAGTTAAACAACCTGCTCCTAAATAATCCTTAGGTCAACAATGATATTAATATGGAAATTTAAAAATTCCTCAAAATGAATGAGAACAAATTTTGATAATTATCAAAACCTCTAGACTACAGCCAAAACTGTGTTCAGAGGAAAATGTGTAGCACTTAAGGCTTACATTCATAAGACTGAAAGATCACATATCAACAATCTAACATCACACCTCAAGGAACTAGAAAAACATGAACAAATCAAACCAAAAGCTAGCAGAAGAAAATAAATAATGAAGATCGGAGCAGAACTAAATGAAATTGAAAACAAAACAAAAAAGAATCGATGAAACAAAAAGTTGGTTCTTTGAAAAGATTAAATTAATAGATCACTAACTAGGTGAATTAAGAAACAGCAAAGATTCAAATTAGCTCAGTCAGAAATGAAAATGGAAACATTGCAACTGATATGACAGAAATACAAAAGATCATCCAAAACTATTATGAACACCTTTATGCAAACAAACTTGACCATCTAGAGGAAGTGGATACATTCTTGGAAACTTACAACCCCTCCATCCTTGAATCTGGAAGAAATAGAAACCCTTAATAGACCAATAATGGGCAGTAAGATTGAAACAGTAATTAGAAGTCTCTCAACAAAAAAAGTCCAGGACCTGAGGGACTCACAGCTGAATTTGACCAGACCATCAAAGAAGAACAGGTATCAACTTTACTGAAGCTATTCCATAAGATTGAAAAGGAGGAATCCTCCCTAACTCATTCTATGAGGCCTATAACTATGATACCAAAGCCAGGAAAAGACACAAGAAAGCTACAGATCAATATTCTTTAAGAATATATATGCAAAAATTCTCAACAAAATATTAGCAAACTGAATTCAACAGCCCACAGAAAAATAATGCACCTTGACCAAGTGGATTTTATCCCAGGAATGCAAGGGTGATTCAACATATACAAGTTAATAAATGTGATCCACTATGTAAACAGAATTAAAAACAAAAATCATATAATAAATTCAGTAGATGCAGAAAAGGCATTGAGAAAATCCAGCATCCCTTCATGATTAAAAAAAAAAAACCCTCAATAATAAAAGCCATATATGACAAACCCACAGCCAATGTCTTCCTGAATAGAGAAAAGTTGGATAAATTCCTCCTCAGAACTGGAACAAGACAGGTATGCCCATTTTCACCACTACTATTCAACATAGTACCAGAAATTCTAGCCAGAGCAATCAAATAAGAAAAAGAAATAAAGGTATCCAAATTGGAAAAGAGGAAATCAAATTATCTCTGTATGCTGACAATATGATCTTATACCTAGAGAATTCTACAGACTCCTCCAAAAGACTCCTGAACCTGACAAATGAATTTGGTAAAATTTCAGGATACAAAAATCAACACACGCACATCAGTGACACTGCTATACATCAACAGTGACCAAACTGAGAAACAAGTCAAGAACTCAATTCAATTTACATTAGCAGCCAAAAAGCTAGAATACCTAGGAATATATTTAACCAAGGAGATAAAAGATCCCTACAATGAGAACCACAAAATTCTGATGAAAGAAACTGTAGAGGACACAAACAAATGGAGAAACATCTAATACTCATGAATTGAAAGAATCAACATTGTTAAAATGATCATATTACTCAAAGTACAGATTCAGTGCAATCTCTATCAAACTACAAATGTCATTTTTCACAGAATTAGGAAAAATAATCCTAAAATTCATATGGAACCAAAAGGGGCCAGAATAGTCAAAGCAATCCTAAGCAAAAAGAACAAAGCTGGAGGCACCACATTACCTGACTTCAAATTATACTACAAGGTTGTAGTAACCAAAGCAGCATGGTATTGGTACAGGAGCAGGCACGTGGACCAATGGAACAGAATAGAGAATTCAGAAATAAACCCAAATATCTACAACCAGCAGACAAAAATATACACTGGGTAAGGACACTCTATTCAACAAATAGTGCTAAAAAATTTGGATAGCTACATGCAGAAAATTGAAAATTGAAGCCTATCTCTCCCCATATTAACTCAAGATGAATTAAAGACTTAAATGTCAGACCTGAAACCATACAAATCCTGAAGAAAACCTAGGAAAAACTCTTATGGACGTCAGTCTTAGCAAATAATTTATGGCTAAAACCCCAAAAAGCAAATGCACAGCAAAAGAAACAACAGAGCAAATAGGCAACCTACCTCTGATAAAAGACTAACATCCAGAGTCTACCAAGAACTCACACCAATTAGCAAGAAGAAAAAACAAGTAACCCATTAAGAAGCGGGTAAATAAAATGAGCAAATATTTTTCAAAAGCAGATATACAAATGACCGTAAAACACATGAAAAAATGCTCAATGTCACTCATCATCAGGGAAATGCAAATTAAAACCACAATAAGATACCATCTCATACCAGCCAGAATGGCCATTATTAAAAAAATCAAAAACAATACATACCAGCATGGTGGTGGAGAAAAAAGGGAACACTTATACACTGTTGGTGGGAGTACAGATTAGTACAATTTCTATGGAAAGTAGCATGGAGACTTCTTCTCAAACAACTAAAAGTAATCTACCTTTTGATCCAGCAATTCATCTACTAGGTATCTACCCAAAGGAACAGAGATTGTTATATGAAAAGACACCTGCACCCACACGTTCATCGCAGCACAATTCGCAAGAGCAAGGATGTGGAATCAACCTAAATGCACATCAACCAATCAGTGGATAATGAAAATGTGGTATATATACACTATGGAATACTATTCAGCTAGCAAAAAGAATGAAATAATGTCTTTTGTAGCAACTTGGATGGAACTAGAAAATATCATCCTAAGTGAACTAACTCAGGAACAGAAAAACCAAACACCACATGTTCTCACTTATAAGAGGGAGCTAAACTATGGTTACACAAAGACATAGAAAGTGGTATAATAGACACTGGAGACTCAAAAAATGGGAGAGGGAAAGAGTGGAGGGACCATATGCAAAAAAAATCACCTACTGGGTACAATGTGGGCAGGTGGGGGTGGTGGGTACATTTAAAGCCCAGAGCAAAAATGATTTGTACCCCTCCAAAGCAATTGGAATAAAAAAATTAAAAAGTCAAAAAATTAAAAAATAAAATACAAAATAAAGCAGGAGGAATCAGTAGCCACAGAAGCAAGCCCTAAGTACTAAGGGGCTGGCATTGGTAGATATATACCTCAGGTCTCTTGCCACCTGAAGAGAAAACTTTGATATGGTGCTCTCAGAGGTTGCAGTAAGTTAGAGTCTCTGGTGCCTATGGCTGTACCCGACTCATCAGACACCCTTTGTTGGCTTTCCTTCCCATTCTATCTCACTTTGTTTTTGCTTTCTGGAATCACCTCCCAAATAAACTACTTGTGTTCAAATTTTTGTCTCAGGCGCTCCTTTTTGGAAACCTCAATTTAAATAAATATAGAGTTAGGATATTACCCAAGACTTTTTGATTCCAAGTCTTGAACTTTTTCAGTCAAGTCATACTATATTCTTTTATTTAGCCTCTTGCCAAACTGTATACATGCTATTTCCCAAACACAAGTTGTGCTTTTTTCTTTTAAGACTTTGTCCATACCAATAGCGATACATCATCTGACTGAACAGTCTAGGATAAAGATCTTCTACACTTGATCTTAGCCAAAGGTCAAGAGATAGGGTAAAGGTCTTATAGATAGGGTAAAGATCTTCTGAAGAGAGATGTATGAAAGAGAGATGTATGAAGAGAGATGTAGAAACTAACTGTTAAGGTAGGGGTCTAACTTTATTCTCTTTCTCTTGCATGTGTATATCCAATTGTCACAGCACTTTTGTTGGCAACACTATTCTTTCCTCATTGAATTGTCTTAGCACCTTTGTGAAAATCAATTGACGGCAAAAGTGAGGGTTTATTTCTGGACTCTTAATTCTATTCCATGGATCTCTATGTCAGTCCTTATGCCAGTACCACAGCACCTTGATTACTATAGCTTTGCAGTATGTGTTGAGATTCACAAATGTGAGTCCTCTAACTTGACTCTTTTTCAAGATTATTTTAGTAGCATTATTTTTAATTGGCATATTTAGGCTATTTATAACTAATGTGATTACTGATTATTTGGGTTTATATATACCCACATTGTATCAATCAGTCAATCAGGAAAGAACTTGAGAATCAACAACAACAACAAAAATCACTAATCAACCTCATGATTCACTAGCACAAGTGGAGAGGTCAGAGCTTGCAAGGAAATATGGAAAGTGAGGGTGTTCAGTTACTCTGAGCAGGAGCCTGTCAAGGGACCTGGTGAGATCTGTGTCTAGTGGGAGACCTGTATTCAGTGTTGGTCAGCAAAGTTGGCAGTTAGGAAGGAGAGTGCAATGGAGAAGAACCGAGCAGGACCCAGCAGGAATCTACCAACACCACTATGTCTATCCGGTAGCTAACCACAAAGACTATCAGGAAATAAGGGTGGTCACTTCACTTCTGCCTTACAAACCTCACAAAAATTTTTCTTTTCTCAGCCCTAACCCAGAACAATACAAGGCGGAAGAGTCTAGGAAACAGTTCTAGGTCAGCCAAGTTGACAAAATACAAAACCGCCACATTCTTTACAGTCATGCATAATGATGTTTTGGTATTGATGGACTGTATATACTACAGTGGTCCCATAAGATTGTAATGGCGCTGGAAAATTCTGCTGTTGTGACGTCCTAATACAATGTATTACTCCTGTGTTTGTGGTGTAAACAAACATACTGCGAGGCCAGTTGTATAGAAGTCTAGCGGATACAATTATGTACAGTAATAATACTTGATACCGATAATAAATGACTGTATTACTGGTTTGTGTATTTATTATACCATACTTTTGTTATTTTAGAATGTACTCCTCCCACTTATTGACCAGGGTGTGGACTAAGCAATAAATTAATCAGAATGTGTAATTGTATATAATAAATATTTCTTTTATCTCAACATAGTGGACAGTTAGTTTAAAGTGAAAACAAGAAACCATATCTCAGGGCATTATATTTAGGTTGTCTCCTTTTTTCTAAGAAATAAAAATAAAAGCCGTATAAAAAATAAAGACAACTCTTAAATTCACATGTGCAGATATATTTTTATCAAATATATGTTTTTAAATTTTCTGCTAGAGTCCAGAAATTTTGACAGAACAGCTAGCAACCCTGGGGAATCTGTTTTAAGTATGATCACAAAAGCATGAATCATCATGTATTTCCCAATTAGTTGAATGATGTTTCATGAGAAGATAATATTTGAAGAATCTAAAAACTAGAGAAAAGAGGCACATACAGAGATTGGATTTAGGTATCTGGATGAAAAAGACTTATAGCCAATTTATCAAAGAAATCAGACACATCATCACTGAGGAGTAGAACGAAAAAAGATATTTTGTGTTTCTTTCCATCTTCCTTTTCTTAAAGGCATATTTTAAAATGTGGTTTTACTTAACATGAGCTCTTGTTTTCTTTTCTCCCCACATATTCTTACACAATATGGTTGAATTTCTTCTTCATGTGTTAAATATAAAAAATCTGTTTTCTATTAGAATGTAACATGTATTTGGTTGAAATTGTTTTTTTTTAATAACATGTGACCTTATGGGGAGATTCTTCTTTAATAAGAAAGATGTTATTCTTTGGAAGCATAAAATATATGCAATTCTGCATTGAAAGAAAAACAAACATATTCCTTAGCCAGAGCTCTTTCTATTCTTTGAAGGGACAAAATGGAATAAGAAAACATCTTTTGGACTTTTCCTGTTAGAGAACCAATTTCAACTTGGTTAGGTATTCAGAGAAAAAACCTCCAAACAGTTAGGTGACAATCCTCTGAAAAGAAAAGTAGTGAATATGTATTTCATTTTACCTGAACTGGTATGCAGAGGAGGATATAGGTTTTGTGGAGCCTGAAGCCATACGTTTTTGGGGATCTGTCAAATGCCTATCAATATTACTTTTTGCATGCTGCATAAATGAAGGGAGAACAGTTCAGAAGTGGGCTAAAGAACAAAGGGCTCTGGGAAGGAGGAAACAATCACACGTTGAGAAAATTTGTTCTCTGGCCTTCAGCTTTCCTGTTTGGGAGCCTCAGAGTTACAGTCAGAGTTCAGCTGGAGAAGCAGAACTTCTAGTATATACAAGGGATTTGACAATACAATTGTGGTAGCTAGGTAAACACTTTCTGAAAGGCAACTGTCTCCACAGACTATGTGGGAGCTGGAAGTATGCAGGGCCAGTGAGAGTGTAGACAGTGGATGTAATGGAAGCCGGAGCCAGAGCCCATAAAACCCGACTGAAATAAGTTGGTTCTTATCGTCTCTGGTCTTGGTGATGTGGGTGTTAACGCAGAAGCCAGTCCCTTTGTCATGTGCTAAAGGAAAGTCCAGATTACCTTCAGGGTAAGATGGAGCAGTTGGAGGCCTGGCCACTATATTATGCCAACGAGATGCGCCACAGCTTGGGAGAGCTACAAAGATGTGCTCCACTTTCTTTCTGCCCTCCAAATCTACCGCGATAATCCCTCTTGTGGCTGATCCTAATTGGAGATGTAAAGGAAAAGGAATTTTGGAAAATGTAGTTCAGCCTAGCCAAGCTGATGCATTACAAAGCACCTCATTTATTCTTGGTTCTTTTTCTTCACCTTCCTCTTTATTGATCTTTACTCTTATTTTTCTAGTTCATATTACCAGACTCTTTCTCAGAAAGGGTATGTGAAGGTGAATTCTTTTCTTATTTATTTATTTATTGGTTCTTGCATATCTGCAATGTCTTTATTCTGTCTTCACACTTGATTGGTAGCTGGGCTGCACAGAGAGTCCTCATTAGGAAAATAAAAATTTCCTCAGAATTGTGAATGCATTCTTCCTATGGAGAAGGATGTTGCCATTCTTAGTCTCAGTCTTAGGCTCAGTTCTTTATACATGATTTCATGTCTTCTGAAAGTTTTTTTTTGCAAACTTTCACTATTATTGTTGCTCAGATTTCATCATAACGTGCCCAGAGGGTAGTGTGTTTTTTTGTTTGTTTGTTTGTTTGTTTTTTGAGTTGGAGTCTCACTCTGTCACCCAGACTGGAGTGCAGTGGCCGGGAGCAGCCTTGACTTCCTGGGCTCCAGCGATCCTTCAGCCCCAGCCTTCCGAGTAGCCGGAATTACAGGCACGCGCTACCATGCACAGCTGATTTTTTGATTTATTGTAGAGATGAAGTCTCGCCAAGTTGCCCGGGCGGGTCTCGAACCAGCAGGCTCAGGCAATCCACTCACCTCAGCTTCCCAAAGTGCGGGATTACAGGCTGAGCCACCGAGTCCAGCTGTGTTTTTGTTTTTTAATTCATTGAGCTAGGCATTAAATAGTCTCTTTCAACTTCACTTTCTTCGGTTCTGGGAATTATTTTCTATTATGTCTTTGATAATTCACTTTCCATTAATTACTGTGTTCTCTTTGAAACTTCTATTAGGTGGAAGCTTGATTTCCCTAAATTAAACCTCACATTTTCTTATCTTTTCTCATCTATTTTTCAGATCCTTGTCATTTTATTCTACTTTCTGAAAGGTTTTATTGAATATATACTATAATCCGCTTCACTGAAGTTGTTTTTTTTTAATTTTTACTATTATATTTACTTTCTTTAAGATCTTTCTTCTTCACTAATTGTTCCTTTTCAAAAAATAATATTCTGGCCGGGCTCGGTGGCTCAGCCTGTAATCCCACACCTTTGGGAGGCTGAGGTGAGTGGATTGCCTGAGCCCGCGGGTTCGAGACCCGCCTGAGCAGGCGAGACCTCATCTCTACAATAAAATCAAAAAATTAGCCGGGCGTGGTAGCGTGCGTCTGTAATTCCGGCTAGTCGGAAGGCTGAGGCGGAAGAATCACCAGAGCCCAGCAGGTTGAGGCTGCGGTGGCCGGG
>NW_007248853.1:408599-428971 GCF_000164805.1 Carlito syrichta
ATTGTTCAAGGTCCGCTTATGAGTGAGGACATGTGATACTCAGTTCTTTGTTTCTATGATACATCACTCAGTATTATAGACTCTAAGTCCATCCAAGTTCATAATTTTGTCCCTTTTTATGGCACATAATAGACCATCATGTATCTGTAACACATTTTTTATCCAGTCCTCTTTTTATGGGCAGCACAGTTGGTTCCATGTTCTTGCTACTGTAAACAATGCTGCAGTAAACATGTGTGTGCAGGTATCTTTTTTATAGAGTGATTTGAGTTCTTCCGGGTATATTCCCAGTAGGGGGATTGTGGGGTCATATGGAAGGTCGATTTTTAGATCTTTTAGGAATCGCCACACTGTTTTCCATGGAGGCTGTACTAGTTTACACTCCCATTAACAATGTGGCAGTGTTCCCTTTTCACTGTATTCTCTCCAGCATCTGTTGTTTTTTGGATTATTGATGATGGCCATCCTGACTGAAGTGCAAGTAGGTCTCTTAAAAAACAAACAAGGAAATAAAATCTCTCTTTATCCCACTTCTCTCTTGTAGCAATACTACCCTTTTCCTACTGCTTGATTCCTCTTTTTAGCTATCCTCAATTTCTCCCCTCATTTACTCTTAAGCTCACTCTGTTCAGGCTTTCACATCACTGTACCACTGAAACTGTCCTAGACTTAATCTCCAAAGACCACCATATTGCTTAACTCAAGGATTCGTTCTCAATCCTCCTGTTACTCTACTTATCTCCTAGACACATGGATTACTTCCTCTTCCTTGAGATATCTTCTCATCTGGTTTTCAGGATGCCACTCTCCTGGTTTCCCTTCTACCTCTTGACCACTCCTTTCTACATCCCTCTTCTCTTTGCTTCTCCTCTCCCCAGTCTCTTCACACGGAAGTTCTCCAGGGCTCTATCCTTGTACCACTTCTCTTCTGAATTTACACTCGCTTCCTTGGTATCCTCACCTCATCTTATAAGTTTAATACTATTCTTTATAGTGATGACATCAAAATACATGCTTCCTCTGAACTATAGACTTCTAAATCCAACTGCCTTCTTTACTTTTCCCCTTGCATGTTTAATAGTCACCTCAGGCTGGGCTCGGTGGCTCAGCCTGTAATCCTAGCACTTTGGGAGGCCAAGGCGAGTGGATTGCCTGAGCCCGCGGGTTCGAGACTAACCCGGGCAACTTGGCGAGACCTTGTCTTTATAATAAATAAAAAATTAGCTGGATGTGGTAGCGCGTGCCTGTAGTTTTGGCTACTTGGAAGGCTGAGACAGAAGGATTGCCTGAGCCCAGCTGATTGACGCTGGGGTGGCCATGAGCGTGCCACTGCCCTCCAACCTGGGCAACAGAGTGAGACTCCAATTTAAAAAAAAAGCCACCTCAAACTTACTATATCCAAACAGAGTTCATGATCCCTCCTCCTGTGCTCCAAATCGCTTATTCGTTCATTCTTCCCCACCTCAGCTTAGTGACATGTCTATCCTTCTAGTTGCTCAAACCAAAAACTTGAAGATCAACTTTGACTCCTTCCTTTCTCTTACAACTCACATTAAAATTGGTGGTAAATCACTCTTCTACTTTCAATTTATATCCAGAATCTAGTAATTCTTCTTCACCTCTTTTATTTTATTTTATTTTTTTGAGTTGGAGTCTCTTCACCTCTTTTATTACCACCCCATTCTAAGTCACCATCATTTCTTGCCTAGAGTCTTCCTCCAGTCTCCTAACTGTTCTTCCACCCTTGTGCCCTCAAAATATGTCTTTCTTTTAAGCGCAGGTCACATCATATCACAGTATTCCTTGGACATTCCAGCATACTTCTGCCACACAGACTTGGCACAAACTATTCTTTCTGTCTAAACTTCTTCTCCCTTCCCCATCTCAAAAATCAGCTTCATAGAACTCTGCATCCAATTCTCAGCTCCAACCTAGATGATCCACTCATTACATATATTTATCAGTGTTGCCTAGTTATCTATGAATTCTCCTGACTCTGATATAAAACTTTAATCCTCTTTTATTGTGTTCTAGGGAGGGTTCCTGTAGATAATAATAAATAAGCAAAAAAGAAGAATTGAAGTGTAGGAATGGGCCTTAGGAATCATTTGGACCAATATCTTCACTTTATAGATAAGAAAATTGAGGGTTCAGAAAGGTGAAATGACTTGCTCAAGGGATATAACGAATACTGACAGAAACTTTCAAGGATTCTTTCAATGCAGATTTCAGTCTTCAGTAAAGTGCTTTTACTCACTTGACTATATCATTCATAGTGACATGACATGTATTAATTAATTCAGGAACTATTTATTTAGCATCTATTAAATGAAAATTTCCATTAGTTACCTAGACAATAGGAATAGTAAGGGAGATTTACTAGAAAAATTGATTTAGTCTTTTTAATTTAAAAATACTTTTCTACAATAATTTCTCAGACCTATGCTATATGAGAATTCTTTTTCTATTTTTTCAGAACTCTGCCTCGATGGTATCCAAACCAACATTTTAGGAAGGAGTTTTGTTATTGCCATCTGAGGAAGCACTGCTAGTTGTCTGGAATGAAGATGGTTCATAATGACTTCTTTCCTTTATGCTAACAATATGCTCCATTCTAAAATATTTTGATAAAAGACATAATTTTAAGTTTAAAATGTTATCATTGCATTCAGAGGACAGGGTTTTATAAGTCCTATGAAGGGTGCCTCCTCCTGAATTGGGAATCAAGGTTAGAAAATATAACCAGCAGAAATCTATGCTGGTAGAAGACATTAAATGATATAAGATCAGTTATCTGAGTCTAATTCACAATGAGGCCTTGAATAGACATGTTTGTTCCTTCAGGCTTGAGTGGACTGGAGGTGGGGAGACCTGGAATTAAACCTTCCCACTGGGACTGGGTCAAGTATCCTCATATAATGGGCAAGTATCCAATCCAGCAGACATAATACAGGGTTGAGAGGGTTTAGATGACAATTGTGCTGTAACTGATGGATTTGTTGAAGAGTTTCCTGAATAAGATCTTCTATAAGGAAAAGAAAAAAATTTGTCAATGCTCATTTGATCTGTCCAAGGGCCAGAGTGTCCTAATCTTAGTGAGACTGTACTTGTTGTCCAGTGGAATTATGCTCAGGTCAGGGAAGAAAAGTATAACTGACTACTTTACTTGGGTGGGATTGGGGGGGACCTCTAAGACTATCCAATGCCTTTTGTTCATGTTCTTTGTTCACCATAACTCTTGCTTGATTTTTCTCCAGGGTGATTTTGCCCACCATAAGCAAATTACCTGGTTGTGTAACAAAGAATTCTCTTTTTCTAAATAAATGTTACCATTTCTGTTTTGTACAGTATATTCCTTGAGAAACTGTGAAGTGTCACTCTGTTCCCCAGGGACTAAATCACTTTTTTTTTTTTGAGTTGGAGTCTCACTCCGTCGCCCAGACTGGAGTGCAGTGGCCGCTCCCGGCCACCGCAGCCCCAACCTGCTGGACTCCAGCGATCCTTCCACCTCAGCCTTCCTAGTAGCTGGAATTATAGGCATGCGCTACAATGCCCAGCTGATTTTTGATTTACTGTAGAGATGAAGTCTCGCCAAGTTGCCCAGGTGGGTCTCGAACCCGCGGGCTCAGGCAATCTACTCACCTCAGCCTCCCAAAGCGAGGGATTACAGGTTGAGCCACTGAGCCCGGCTAAATCACTCTTAGGATAAATGCATGTAATCTAGTTTTAGACAAACTAATCTGAGATGTGAGCCTTAATGACCTCACAATTCTGTTTAGTGAAGCCCCTCTAAAAAACTATGCCTTAATGAATTCATGACCAAGTCCTCAAAAGTAAATGTAGAGGCCAGTCTCAGTGGCTCAGTCTGTAATCCCAGCATTTTGGGAGGTCGAGGCTAGTGGATTGCCTGAACCCACGGGTTTGAGACCAGCCCAGGCAAATTGGTGAGACCTTGTCTCTACAATAAATAAAAAATTAACTGGGCATGGTAGCCCGCACCTGTAGTTCTGGCTACTCGGAAGACTGAGGCGGAAGGGTCACTGAAGGCCAGCGAGTCAACGCTGGGGTGGCCATGAATGTACCACTGTCCTCCAGCCTGAGCGACGAAGTGTGACTCCAACTCAAAAAATAAAAATAAAAAAAGGAAATGTAGAAAAATCTAAAATTGACAGATGGGAAATTATCAAGCTAAAAATATTTTGTACAGCAAAGAAACCATCAAGAGAGTAAAGAGACAACACACAGAATGGAAAAAAAATATTTACAATATATAAAACTATTCAACAAAGGCCTAACATCCAGGATCTATAACGAACCCAAATGAATTGATAGGAAAGAAAACAACTAATAACCCCATTAGAAAGCGGGCAAAGGACATGAAGAGACAATTCTCAAAGGAAGACATGCAAGCAGCCAATAAACATGAAAAAATGCTCAGCTTCACTAATCATCAGAGAAATGCAAATCAAAACTACAATGAGATACCACCTCACATATCATTAAATAATCAAAAAACAAGTGTTGGTGAGGCTGCAGAGAAAAGGAAACACTTCTACACCATTGATAAGAATGTAAGCAAGTTCAACCTCTGTGGGAAGCAGTGTAGCAATTTCTTAAAGAATTAAAAATTGAGCTACCATTTGACTCAGCAATCCTGTTCCTGGGACTATACCAAGAAGAGCATAAATCACCCTACCAAAAAAACACCTGCATGTTTATTGGCAGCACTATTCACAATAGCAAAAACATGTAACCACCCCAGATGCCCATTAAAAGTGAACTGGACATATACATGATGGAATACCACACAGCCATAAAGAACCAAATGACATCCTTTGCAGCAACATGGATACAGCTAGAGACCATCATTCTACGTAACCTATCACAGAAATAAAAAACTGATTACTGCATGTTCTCACTCCTACGTGGGCACTAAACATGGGACACACAGGCACAAAGGCAGGAACAATGAATACTGGGTACTGCTAAAGGAGGGAGAGAGAGAGGAAGAATAAGGGACACACAACCACCTATTGGGTACTGGGTCCACTACTGGGGGAAAAAGGGCTCACCAAAAGCCCAAACCTCGCCTTCACACAATTTACTTACATAGCAAATCCTCACATGTATCCCACAGCTCTAAGATGAATTTTAAAACAAACTTGTGCCTTAAAGTATGCATCCTGACTCTTCTGTTTCTGGTTCATTTCCTCAAACATGAGGTCTAACCTGCTCCTGTTAAATCACTCATTTCTTCTTTTTTTTTTTTTTGAGTTGGAGTCTCACTCCGTGGCCAAGCCTGGAGTGCAGTGGCGTCTCCTGGCCACCGCAGCCTCGACCTGCTGGGCTCCGGCGATCCTTCCGCCTCAGCCTTCCGAGTAGCTGGAATTACAGGCATGCACTACCATGCCCGGCTGATTTTTTGATTTATTGTAGAGATGAGGTCTCGCTGCCCAGGCGGGTCTCGAACCCCGCGGACTCAGGCAATCCACTCACCTCAGCCTCCCAAGGCGCGGGATTACAGGCTGAGCCACCGAGCCCGGCAAATCACTCATTTCTTGTACATCTTTCATCCAGTCATCTCAGGTCTCATTGTTATTTCATAGCTTTGGTCCAGTCGTGCAAGGTTATAGCTTTAACCTTTCTTGATGACAGTTCTCCGCCATGTTTTGGCAATGCATCTATGGACTAAAAGAACACTCTTACTCTCAGAAAGTTCGGCTTTTGGTATTCCTCCACGGACTATTGACCCTAGATTCCATCCTTATTGTCTGATTAGCTCTTTCCAGGTTTCTCCTGAGGCAATGATCCTGGCCAAGTACCTGATAGACAGCACAGTAAAGAGCACAGATTTCTGAGTCTGACTGCCTTTGAGCCTAGCTCCACGTCTTGTTAGCTGTGTGACCTTGTGCAAGTCACTTAAAACTTCTGTGCCTTAGTTTCTTCATCTGTGAAATGGAGATAGTTAACAGCTACTCATAGGACTATTGTGGCTGAGTAACTATAATGACCGTGTCTGGCACATAATAAGTATGCCACATGTGTATGCTACTGGTATTATTATTGTCCTTCCTCTGAGGTATGAAACATAGGGCTTATTACTACCTTGAATGGGGAGAAAGCAAAAGGGATACACAGAGGAAAAACAGATTTGTATATCAAAATAGTTCATCTTAGCACAGAGGTAATCCTCAAATTAGAAAATAATCCCATAGTATTGCTTTTGAAATTTAATGTTAGCAGCTTGAATTATAATTAAAATTATAAATGGCTAATGTCTACTTCTGTGTGTGTAAATCCCTTCAGCCTGTCTTTTTTTCTTTCCAGTAAATCATCGGGATTACCTTTTCCTTAATAAGCTTCAAAATTTCTTAGTGAATGGCAGGAAAATGTTTAATAAGAAGACCAAATACCGACAATGCTTGAGACTAGAACAGAAAACAACAAAGAACAAAGAACAGAAAGAAAACACAACCTTGGTATTTTACTGAAATCTGAGCTAATAAATGGAGACCACAGAACAAATAGTAAACAACTGCTTAGGTTACATCAGAATAGAAAGAGAAACGGTGAGCCTGGATTTCCAGTCTGAAACTTAGGCAATATGATGAATGGAGCTAAGAAGTTGACTATTACACATTAGACAATCTTCTAGAGAATTTTAAAACAAAAGGAACAACTTGTTCAGAGTATAATTGATGCCAGCAGATAAATTCCACAATCTCGCACCTCAGGGAATACTTTCGCTTTTCTTAAAGATCAAATAAACTGACCATTCTATCTTGGAAATTATTAACCTGCATCATTTTTTTATAACTAAGAAAAATTTGACTCTCTCCATATTTTGGGTGAAATGTCAATTTGATTCATATCTTCACAGGTAAAATTTTATTATCCTTAGTACTTATAAAGCAAAACTTCAGCTGACCTTTGGTTTTACTTAATCTTCAACTTAGCATTACTGAAGTTAAAGTACAAAAATTCTCTGGATAAACACAATAATAAGAAGTTTTAAAAAGAGATATCTTTATAAAGATATATCATTGAATCTTTTATGAAAAGTCATACAAATAGGAAAGAAAAGAAAATATCAAAGTGTTGAGATTTGTCCTTGAATCTCTGTCTCTCTTTTAGTTTTCCTTCCAGTTAAACCAATTTCCACATGTTTGTTCTGGGTTAAAGCCAGAATCAACATTGTCCTTATTTCTAATCAAATAATGGAGAAAACAATTGCAAATTCTAGATTCAGTTAGTGGATCCTGGGAAGCAGAGTGTCTGGATGGAGCCTGAGCTGTGTCTCTGACTCATTTCTGACTTTAGGCAAGTTATTTAATGTCTCTGAGAGTTTGACATGATTGTAATAATGTTAATTATTTCACAGGTATGATAGCAATCGTAACTCAAGAAACAACCATTGGCTTTTGAGAGAGGTCAGGTTGATTAACAAGAGGGCTGTTTCTGCAACTTGGAAGAGATTTAGAATTCTAATTCTTTTCCATTTCCTTTATATTTTGAATGACTCAAATGGGAGTTTGATGTAAATGATAGGATTTGTAGTTTCAATATATAAAATGAAAAATAAAATGAACCATATGTTAATTTTCATTTCAGAAATAAAAACTTCAGAAACGTTTTTCTTTGTTTATTTGGGGATCAAACATATTTAGTTTTTTAAGACTTTCATTGAGTATGAACTCTTGAAAAAAATACAAAGACATAGTTATATTCCATTTTCAGAAAAGGAAAAAAATGGGAAGAAAATAACCTAAATGGAGTCTCTAAGCTTGTGTTTATGGGTAAATTTTTAACTAACTGTCTTACATTAAGGTTATAGTCCATTTTCGAGTGCTAACTTATTAGACATACTTCCTTCAATAACTTTTTCCTTCTTTTTTATTTCTCTTTTAGTATCCTTTCATAATACTTGCTTAAAACATAACTTTTTTGAAATCTTTACATGCTGATGTACTTTTGTAATTGTGTTTTTAAAAGTTGCATATCAGTTGCAGAACTTCTCATTTCCAAATTTAATATTTTGTTTTTAAATTTAATGCAGTATAATTAATTAGATAATTTTAAAATTTTTAGTTGGGAAAGAATTAGAATTTGTAGCCTTAAAATAACTTACATCAAATAAAACAGTCCATCAAAGAATAGCCATTTGAAAAAAAATAATTTTATAATAATTAAAAGTTTTGAAACAACCTAAAGCAAAAATATTATAAAAGAAATTTAACTAACTGTGTAGTATGTAACAGAATAGTTTGGTACAACTTTATAAAAAGCCATATATTTGCAGAATAAATAGTGGTTTACTATAGTGAATGATAGAGACCAGATTTTCAAAGCAAGTCTTTTTGTTTTTTTGTTTTGTTCTTGCTGTTTCTTTGTTGGGGGGGGTATATATATATTTTTTTTAGTCAGGGCCTCACTCTGCCAGACTGGAGTGCAGTGGCAGGATCACAACTCAACACAGCCTCAACCTTCTGAACTCGGGCATCCTTCCACCTCAGCCTCCAGAGTAGCTGGAACTATAGGCAAGTGCCACCATGCGTGTATAATTTTTGCATTTTTTGTAGAGATGAGGTCTCATTTTGTAGCCCAGGCTGGTCTCAAACTCCTGGCCTCAAGCAGTTCTCTTGCTTTGGCCTCCCAAAGTGCTGGGATTACAGGCATGAGCCACCCACCACACCGGGCCAGTTTCTTAATACCTAAGTATTTCTTCAATATTGTAGAGGATGTTGGTTAGAATTACAAATGAAGACAATGAGAAATTTGAGAGGACTTAAGATATTATCAGGATTATTCTAAAGATGATCAAAATAATACGATGATTTTTAAAAATAAAAATGATGACATTTTGAAATGTTTTATTGTGTAAGTACTGCCAGACTAGGAGCTGCCTCTTTGATTGGATTATTTTAATGGAAATGAGATAAAAATTTCAGCATACCAAGAGACAGAGACCTGACTAAAATTTTCATTCACCCTTTTTTTTTTTATGAAATCTAATGCTTAGCAGTATTTCTATACCTTATATGCTATATAATATGTTATATAACTACATATACATATATATTCTGTGTATATATATAAAGTGCATCTTAGAGCATTTTCAAAACATACTTTCACTTATGCAAGAGCCAGAATCAAACATTCAGATAAAAACATGATATTTTTAAGCACTGAGTTTTTCAGCTACCTTATTCACATCTGAAATAAAGTACTTGACCCCACAAATGAGGGATCTTGAACCAAATACAAGAATAAAAATGTCAACAGATAGCATTAAAGCAAAGTGTGGAAGGCACATACATTTCTTGGCTTTTAACTCTAGACTCCCAAATATTATCTAGAAGTACTTTAAATAATAAAGATTTGGTTGCTATCACACAAGAAAAAGGGGATATTATTTTTTAATACTGATTTTTTAGTAGCTCCCTTTCTCAAAGAAAAATTCCAAGTAATACTATGTTAAATATATATTTTTTCAGTAAGAAGAACAATTGAGTTAGATTTAAAAATAAATGACATTTATATCTTATTTATATAATGATCTCCCAGATTAGTGTAACTATACCTAGTGAAAGTCTCTTAAAGAAATAACTTTAAGCAAACAATTCTCCCTCTCTAATACTTATTTCCTCAAGTGTTGCTGATATTTAACTGGATTATCTCACTTCCTTTAATTATGTTTGACTGTGTGTTTTAACCTCAGGGGACAATGCTGTCCACTTCTAAAATCTCCTTATGTATATTTAAAAAATTTTTGTTTTCCACTATTATTTTTTTACTTGCTTACAGCAGGATAATTATCCTTGTTTCTTATTTTCTGTAACATGAAAAGAACTTCATGTTTATGGCTATGTAACTGATTACATATTTAAGAACTCTCCATTATACAAAGGGACATTTTTTTCTTTTTTTCTTTTTTACTACTTGAGTTTTATGATACATTTTAAAATTAAATAAACATTAGAAGGACATGGACAATTTTTTAAAGGAACATGACATAATTTTGCTCAAGAAATGTATTTATTGCCAACTGAAAATATGAATCAACCAAAAAATTTATTATGAGATAACTTTAATAATGGCCTTAGCCAAGTGAGATAGTCAAATTTTCAATATCTTAGATATTAAGTTTTCAGATATTTATTTTATTGTAGGACTATATAAATCCAAATATCTATTTTAAAACCAAAATAAGTTATCACATATCCAAATATCACATTTGCAAATCATAAAAACTTTATGAAAAGCAGTTTATTAAGCATTTTTATTTATTGCTGGGAGGGTAGAGAAGTTGGAGGGAATCTGATAAGACCATCTAATAAACCCAAAATACACAAAAGAATTTGTTCTCCAGTAAGCAACTGTAAAATTACAATAACAGATACTGGGAAGTTCTAAAATTCTAATTTAGGTTCACAAGTTTTCTTCTCATTCATTCAACAACTATTTTGTTGACCCGTACTAGGCTAAATTATGCCCCCCAAATTTGTTCAATTCTTACTCCCATTAACTGTGAATGTGATCTTATTTGCAAACTGGGTCTTTGTAGATGTAATCGAGTAAAGATGAGGTATTACTGGATTAAAGTGGGCCCTAATCCAACAACTGATGTCCTTATATGAAAAGAGAAATTTAGACAGAGACACACAGAGGGAAGACAGCCATGTGAAGATGGCAGCAGAGTGGAGTGGTGCTGCCATAAGCCAAAAGAATGTCAAGGATTGCCAGCAAAAACCAGAGCTGAGCCGGGCTCGGTGGCTCAGCCTGTAATCCCGCGCCTTTGGGAGGCTGAGGTGAGTGCATTGCCTGAGCCCACGGGTTCGAGACCCGCCTGGGCAGCGAGACCTCATCTCTACAATAAATCAAAAAATCAGCTGGGCGTGGTAGCCCATGCCTGTAATTCCGGCTACTCGGAAGGCTGAGGTGGAAGGATCGCCGGAGCCCAGCAGCTTGAGGCTGCGATGGCTGGAAGCGGCCACTGCACTCCAGTCTGGGCGACAGAGTGAGATTCCAACTAAAAAAAAAAAAAAAAAAAAACCAGAGCTGAAAGAGACCAGGAAAGATTTTTTTTTTTTTTTTTTTCCCTAGAGCCTTTGGGGGAATCATGGCCCTGCTGAAACCTTGGTTTTGGACTTCTGTCCTCTAGAACTGTGGGGCAATAAGCTTCTGCTGTTGTAAGCCACTCTATATGCGGTGATTTGTTACAAAAGCCCTAACAAAATAATGCAGTATTGAACGAACTATCCACCAAACATTAGGATACAGTGGTAAATAAAATAGATCAAGTTCCTTATCTCATGGCACTTATATTGTGTAGATGGTTGTGGGAGGATGGGCAGAAAATAAACATATACATAATATTTTACTATGTCTGATAATAAGTGCTAAAGAGAAACCTAACCTATTGTAATAGAGATATGGAGTATATGGGGAGCAGTTGCTATCTTATATGTGGCAAGCAGGAAATATATCTCTGGGAATAGAATTTCTTAAATATGTAATCAATTAAATAGTCATAAACAAAATTTTTTTCATGTTACAGAAAATAAGAACCAAGAATTACTATTTTATTATAATCAAGTACAAGGAATTAAAGATAGAAATTATGTTTTAAAAACATATACGGAGATTTTAGAAGCAGAAAATATTATCCCTTAAGGTTGAAACACACAGTCAAAACATAAAGGAAGTGAATCCATTCAGTTAAATATTGTCAACACTTGAGCACACACCTATGATGGAACAAACCATGGAGATTTTCAGAAGAGCATCCCAGGTAGAGGGAACAGCAAATACAATTGTTCAGAGAAGTGTGTTCCAACTTTTGGTGTGTTCCAAATGCCTAAGAGGTCAATGAGGCCAGAGCAAAAGGGACCAGTGGAGAGTGATGGGAAAGAAGATGTATGGTGTTGGGGGTTGGGATTTCTCAAATTAAGAAAAGCCTTGTAGATGTATGACCAAATATCTCAATTTGCCTAGGAAAGGCTAAGTTTAGACTGTTGTCCCAGTATAATTCTCTGATTTGCAACGTTGGAATCTTCCAGTGGTAACCTGGACCAGAAAGTAGCAACAGAAGTAGTGAGAAGTGATTGGATGTTGCAGATTTTTTTTTTTTTTTGAGTTGGGGTCTCACTCTGTTGCCCAGGCTGGAGTGCAGTCACATAATCACAATTCACCTCAACCTCCTGGGCTCAGGTGATCCTTCCACCTCAGTCTCCCAAGCAGCTGGGACTACAGCAGCATGCCATCAAACCTGACTAATTTTTAAATTTTTTTTGTAGAGATGAGGTCTCATTATCTTGCCCAAGCTGGTCTTGAACTCCTGGGCTCAAGTAACCCTCCCACCTCAGCCTCACAAAGTGCTTGGATTACAGGCATGAGCCACAGTACCTGGCTGGGATGTTGCAGAAATTTTTAACATACAGTCTTTCCTTGAGAAGATTACTTTGCTTCACTATTTTAACTTACTTTTGTAAAAACCAAATGTAATTTCTCTACAAGGGCATCCTGAAGATTAGGTGATAGCAAAATCATGGGATTCCATGCACTGATGATGTGTTAGCAATGTTTAAACATATTATAAATAGCACACATTGACGTATTAACATGGAAGGCAGCATCATAAAAGCAGGTTGCTGCTAATTTGTTTTCTCTCTCATTAGGTTTTAACCTATGTCTTTTGATATTCATTTTAGTACAAACAGCTATAATGATTTCAAGCATATCTTTCCTATCTAACTAATATGCATTAATTTGAAGCATATGAAATTGCCACTTTTGTAGGTCAAAATGTTCAAATATCTGTGATTTCTTAACATAGTAAGAAAGGATCCATCAGGGAATAAAGAAAGAGGGTTAAGAGATTTTGAGAGTCCCCTCCAGAGGTTTCATGGTCTGGGGAAAGTCACTAGTGTTTTATTATTTTATATTCATTGTGAGGTTTATGAAATAAAATAGTGGTCAATTACATTGTGGTAGAGTGTTTAGTGATCCACAGAGACAAATACAATATGGTTAGCGATGACTGTATTCCTCACTTTTCCAACATACAAGTTGGACTTACAGAGGTAATACTTCCCTTGATGGAGGGGAATGTAAGTAATATTGCAACTGTCCTGAATGTACATTGTACCTGGCTGGCTAATCCTTGTTTTTTTTATTATGCCCGAAGCCATGGATGCTGCTTATCATCTTTGTAGGAGTAGAATAATTGTTCCACAAAGCTCACTTTGTAATTTTACTCTGCCTTTATTAAAATACTGTAGTCTTTATTTGTGAAGAAAGATACTAAAGCATGCTGTAGGTCAGAAATTTTCTGGTGATAGGGATTAGAAGACTAGAATCCATTCTATTTTTAAAACTTTATCTAAAAATGGTTAGAAAATGTATGCTGACACTTAGCCATTCTAGTTTATTGTTTTTGTTAGTTACTTTTTTCTAAGACTTCTTTACAAATATGCTTTTCCTACTAAAATTCTGTTTAAATGATGGTTATTACTTCCTAAAAAATTTTCTTCCTATTGATTTATAACTGATCTAATCTTTTCACTATTCAATGTTGAAAAACAAATTTAGCCACAATGAGACAGATTGTGTTCAGATATTCAGAAGGTGAAAAATTCCTGTACATCTATACTGCTGTGCAACCAACACTGTTATCCAGAACCTTTTTCATCTTCCCAAACAAAAACACTGAATCTATCAAACAGTAACTCCTCATTTCACCTGTTCCCTCTTCCTGGAAACCAACCTTCTACTGCCTGTCTCTATAAATTTGATTACTCTAGGTATCTCATATAAGTGGCATCAAACAGTGTTTGCCTTCCTGTGTATCTGGTTTATATCACTTAGCAAAATACCTTCAGGATAGTAAATATAATTTATGAGAGGCATTGCTTTGAATTAAGCTCCTGCTCTAGGCTCCAATAGACCAGACCAAATCAGAATGGTGTCTCTTGTGCTAGGTGAGATGTAATCAAAATAAATTTTGAAACAGGCCAGTTTTCCAAAACTCAGGAGATTCAAACCAATTAGAGGCCCGATCTACCTGAGTTGATAAGGAAAGTAACTTTTCAATCACCAATCCTCTTTTTATTCCGTTTCTGCTTTTTTCATCACCTTTCTGCCTAAAAAACCAAACTCTTCTAGCCATCAGAACACGATGAGATATTGTCCAATTCTAGAATTGCTAATAAAAGTTAATTTGATCTTTAAACTAAATTTGTTGTAATTTTGTTTTTTGACAAGGGTTAATATTCCATCGTGTGTATGTACCACTTTCTGTTCATTCATTCATCTGTCAATGGACGTTTAGATTGTTTCTACCTTTTAGCTACAGTATTGTGAATGATGCTGTTATGAACATTGGGATATATCTGTTCAAGTCCCTGCTTTCAATTATATCTTTTTTTGTAATAAGGAGGTTTATTTAGTTTTATTCTTAAATTTAGAACTTGAAAATCACTATGCATTATTTTATATAATATTGAATAACATGCTAACTGATCTCATATTATATTATTATATTTTATTATATATATTCATATTATACCAATGATAGTATTAAAGTCTAACAAATTGCCTTTTCTATTTTGAAAATAGACAATTCAAAGGCCTGATAACTTATCAGAAACATTTGACCTTGATGGTATTTATGATTCAAGTAGGAAAATTGTATGTATGTTTTATAAAAAACTAAGACAAGCTCAAGTTTTCTACAGACAGCTTTTCCTTCTTGATGATCTGCAGGGAACTCACTCACCAGTTCAGCTGTTCTTAGGAAAAATCAGTCTTTTTCAGTAAAATATAATTTAAAATTATTGCCATTTAGAACAGACAATAGTGGATATATTGACAACCTATATATTTTTTCAAATGTGATTTATGGAGTATATTTATTGAAAGTAATTGGGGCCGGGCTTGGTGGCTCAGCCTGTAATCCCGCACCTTTGGGAGGCTGACGTGAGTCGATTGCCTGAGCCCGCGGGTTCGAGACCCGCTTGGGCAACTTGGTGAGATCTCATTTCTACAATAAAAAAAAAAAAAAAGAAGTAATTGGGTTATTTTCTTTTATCTCATTTTTTTCATTCAGATGGAGAAAAAGAGACATGTTTTAGAGTCTTGTTGTATTTTGTTAAGCATGAATTGCATATACTTATGTTTAAATGAATAAAGTTAAACCACTGGTATAGCTAAATCTATAAGAAAATAAATCTTACTATAGCTCAATTTGAAAGGTGAAATTCCTTGCTGCTATATATATCTAAAGTAAATGATTGTAATTTTAGTCTTGACATATGAATCAATAGTAATGACAGATCCTCTCAAGAACTCCCAAACAAAAGAGACAAGAAAATACCCCCAGGATAAGAATGAAAATGTGTTTGCTCAGGATAGTAGTTGTCTTTGGTTTAGGGTATTTATTTCAAATTGAAATTTTGCTAAATTTGCAGATATGCTCTCAACATCTGCAAAACTGAGATTTAGGACACTACATTGTAAGTGATAGCTCTTTAGTGCAAAGTTGGCTTCGTAAAAAAAAAAAAAAAAAAAAAGATTTTGTTGTCTAAAAACCCGAACTTTATCTTTATGCAATTTGTGTAGTAAACTCTACAACCCTAAAATAAATTTTTTTTTTTTTTTGAGTTGGAATCTCACTCTGTCGCCCAGACTGGAGTGCAGTGGCCACTCCCAGCCACCGCAGCCTCACCTGCTGGGCTCCGGCGGGCGATCCTTCCACCTCAGTCTTCCGAGTAGCCGGAATTACAGGCGGGCGCTACCACGCCCGGCTGATTTTTTGATTTATTGTAGAGATGAGGTCTCGCTGCCCAGGCGGGTCTCGAACCCGCGGACTCAGGCAATTCACTCACCTCAGCCTCCCAAAGGCATGGGATTACAGGCTGAGCCACCGAGCCCGGCTCTTAAAATAAATTTTAAAATATTTTAAGATTTTATCTTTCATGACAATAACAAATGCTACTTACAAAAGTGTTTCTTAAATCATTCCAAGCTCATTTTATTTATTAGTAAATATTAATTGGTTGCAAACCTATCGGCTTCTAATTTATTCATTATTTCTGTTTGCATGCCATTTTATCTGTTCACTTCACTCTACCTTCTATAAATGCACACTAAGTTTTCTCTTTTACATTGGAAGACATTTTAAATACCACAATTATAGTTAATTTTAATATAAGCTAATATTTAAATATAATTATGTATAGTTAATAAATCATATATTAAAATATCTATTATACCTAGCACCTGGCATACAGTAGGTGCATGATCAATACATAATTGAATTTTAAAGAAAAATAGTTTTCAAGATAACAGAAACAGTGAAATATCAGAGTTCTAAATTGTTGCTACAAATTATGTGTATGAAGGTATAAAAAATAAATTACCAAAAAATGGCTCTTTATATACTTATGTGAGATTTTCTATAGTGAGTAATTATGTGTGTTCTTGTGTTTTAATCTCCTTTCTTTGCCAAGTATCTGTGTAATTTACTTAATACTTTACCTCTTTGTATACATTTTAGTTATTTTGTTCACAATGTTAGGTGAAAGGGTTGTCATAACAACAAAATTATATATTTTGCTGGTCACTTAATTGCTATTATATGAATTTCTGCCCAGTGTTGTAATACAGAAATTTGGTATTTCACTTTAGACTGTTTAAGTAAGTATGGACACAGAATGAAATTTAAAATATGCCTTCTATCAGAGGACTTCACTTGAAAGAAATAAGCAAAATATTGAGCCTATAACATTTCCGTGTGTGCATGAACGAGGCTTGCCATCTGATGGGTAATGATCAGTTAAGGACAAGCCTTCTGTGTTGGAGAATTCCTCAACATCAGTCTCTGAAGATCTTTTCTACAAGGCTGTTCAGTGCCTCCAGTGAGAACTCCCAGGCTCTCTGGCCTAGAAAGTGGTGGGAGGAACAGAGAGCTGGCTTCCTGGCTGCAGGGTTAGAAGTAGCCTGAGAAGGTCTCACCCTTTTTTGAACGTCTCTCTCCTGCCCTCCAGAGCTCCTGCCATCATGCCACCTGGAATTTCTCTGGGTTAATCTTAATAGAAAACAAACTTTCCCTATTCTAGTAGAGTGGGAGAAGCAGTATTCACCTGGCTGCTCAGGGTTTAGGTGAGGATCTGGGTGTCAGCCCATCAGCTCCACCCTGCCTTCCAAGCTAGTGGTGCCTCCAATCCTGCATCCATCTAGGGTAGTGCGGTGCGATTTCCTTGCTTCTGGTGGTCTCCTATGCTGCTGCTTGGTATTCATTCAGCCTGACCAGCTCTGCCAATTCCCCCACCTGCTTTTCATCTACAGACGTGTTGACATTGCACACTAGGTGTTTTCTCCTCTCCCTTTCTCTTCGACTTTGTCAATTCACATCTTTCACATTTTTGTCTTTACTACCTTTCTACTGGGGCTTTCTGAGAAAGAAGAAATAAATTCATGTGTCAATCCCACCAAAAATCCCTAACTCCTTTTTAACAATTATTTTCAGAAATGTACTTAGCCCATCGTTCTCCTATGGAGGAGGAAAGTATGTCAGTATAAATAGACTGCAGCTTGGGCAAGGACACTACGTTTACCTCTCTGAGAAGGATTTTGCCTTCTGAGGAATAATTTCTGCGGAGGCTACAACTAAACTATTATCCAGATCACCACAATGAGTTAAATGCTAGGAATACGAAAATTACTAAGGTATGGCCTTTGCCCTTAAATATCTTATTGTAAGCAAAATAGCAGGGACCAAGGGAAACAGCTGGAGAAAGACAAGTAAAAAACTTGCCAAATGATAATCCATCACCTGGCACAGTGCCTGGACTACATTAGGCACAAAAGCCATATTTATGGAGCGAATAAATGCTGTATTGGTCTATAAATGTAGTATTATAGAATCCCAGCAGAGGAAATAAGTCTGTCTTGAGGGGTAGTCTGGAAAGTTGAGTTTTATATTTAATTACATATGATTTCATGTACACTTAACTTATATTGCCTTTAATTTCCATTTGTTATTTTATTTCTTCCCCGAAAACATTACCTTGCTGAGGCAACAATCTTTAATTCTTCCACAGCACCTAGCAGAGGGTTGAGCTGATAGCTGATGATCAATAATCCCTTGCTGATGCTACCAACCCTTCAGACTGCTTCTGCTTCACTGCAGTTGCCTCCCCTCCTGCTGGGTTAATTTAATGTTCTTTGGAAGAAGCAGATGACTCAGGAGCAAATAAGTGTTCAGGAGTGAAAGCGATGTTCACTGGAGAAGGCTAAGTAGCAGGGCCTCTATAACTCTCTACAACCTGTTTCCCTGCTCATAGTAGAAGAAACAAAGTGAGGAGAGCACTGTAGAATACTGATCAGAGACTTGGGCCTTCAAGAGGTGAAGACCCCAGCTCAATTACTGGGTCTTCCATGTACCAATTGTATGATTTTAGAGAAGTGACTTAACGGCTCTCATCTATCTATCGGGATGACAGTAATAATAGTAACTGCCTTATGGAGTTATTTGTAGAGTCAGTAAGATGATACTTATAAAATACGTAGCACAGTTTGAGATGGGTTGTTAAAAAAACAATGCCAGCCAGAAGTTAAAAAATGTATGATATGAAATTACACAGTTATATCTTGCAGTTTGTTATTGCTCTCTGTAATGCACACATTTCACATATTCTGAATGTTCATGTTGTATTTCACAATGTTTCCCATTGTAAAAAGTCATTCGTGCTATTTGTCATTGAATTCAATGCCCTTCCATTCTGTAACTGTTTTTGTGGGTCCCAGGAGGACTGAGAACTACCCACTGTTGGCACAGATTTTTTAAAAATTGCCTATTAAGTGTAAGCACTTAATAAATCATTGATTCTCAAACTTTGCTGAACACTGGAATCAACTGAGTCTTTAAAAAATTCTAAGGCCTGATTGCCACCTTTAGACATTTGACATAATCCCTGGGTCTAGAGATTTTTAAAAGCTGCCCAAATGCAACAAGGGTACCGGCATAACGAACATTTGTATACCTAACCCTGAATTGTACCCTCACATCTTTAAAGTAAAATTTAAAAAAAATAGGCTAGGCTCGGTGGCTCAGCTTGTAATTGCAGCACTTTGGGAGGCCAAGGCGAGTGGATTGCCTGAGCCCACAAGTTCGAGACCAACCTGGGCAGCTTGGTGAGACCTTGTCTCTACAATAAATCAAAAATTAGCTGGGCATGGTAGTGTGTTCCTGTAGTTCCAGCTACTTGGAAGGCAGAGGCAGAAGGATTGCCAGAGCCCAGCAGGTCGACGCTGGGATGGCTGTGAGCATGCCACTGCACTCCAGCCTGGCCGACGGAGTGAGACGCCAACTCAAATAAATAAAAGCACTTTGTAAATTTTAAGGCCCAAATAAATAAAGCTGTTATTGAGTGTGCTGGGGGCGGGGTGGGGGGAAGCTGCCCAAGTGGGTAGCAAAGTTTAGGAATCACTTCTTTAATTACATACAAGTTGAGAAGATACGTGAAATGAATGAGTGGTCATGGGCTCTATAGGAATAAAATGGTCTGACAAATAAATAATTCAGTTGATTTCAGTTCTTCCTTAGCAGAAGTCATAGGTATAAAATTTTTTTGAAGATTATACAGTTATTTTCTAAGCTTCCCAGCTTCTAAATTTTTGAAAACTCCACCACCTTGGTAGCACACAGAAGCTATTTTGAATATGAGCAAAATTTTTCATCAAGATTCTGACTTCAAGATTGATTTAAAAAATAATCTCAATAAATGGTAAAGTTAATTTCCCTCCACAAGCAGAACTTAAAGTTTTATATTATCTTGAAAGCGTTGCTATATATTAAGACACTGAGAAAACAATGCACATCACCTCCTATTTATTATAACTTTATTATTTTCTTCTTTTAAAAATGAAAGCATTCTTTCATATGCAAAATAAGTTACTAATTATTTAGCACTTATCATGTATCAGGCTACCTAAAAATATTATCTCAAAATTTCCACAGTCAGCTGGGCACAGCTTATGCCTGTAATCTCAGTGCTCTGGGAGGTCTAGGCAGGAAAACTGCTTGACGCCAGGAGTTCAGGATCAACCTGGGCAACATAGCAAAACTCCATGTCTACAAATAAAATTAAATAAAAATTAACTGGGTGTGGTGGCACACCTGTAGTCCCAGCTACTCAGGAGACTGAGGCAGAGGATTGCTTGAGCCTAGTAGTTTGAAGCTGCAGTGAACTATGGTCATGTCACTGCACTTTAGCCTGGGCGACAGAGCAAGGCCTCATTTTTTTTTTTTTTTTTTTTTTTTTGAGTTGGAGTCTCACTCTGTCGCCCCAACTGGAGTGCAGTGGGCGCTC
>NW_007248853.1:429007-448592 GCF_000164805.1 Carlito syrichta
ATGGGCTCAGGCGATCCTTCCGCCTCAGCCTTCCAAGTAGCCGGAGTTACAGGCATGTGCTACCACGCCTGGATGATTTTTTTAGATTTATTGTAGAGATGAGGTCTCGCTGCCCAGGCGGGTCTCAAACCCGCGGGCTCAGTCAATCCACCCACCTCAGCCTCCCAAAGGCGCGGGATTACAGGCTGAGCCACCAAGCCCGGCTAAGGCCTCATCTTAAAACAAAACAAAAGTTTCCACAGTCCTACAGGGTGAGAATTATTACTTCCGTTTTATGGATCAGGAGCATTTTAGTCGGTTGCCTCATTTTAGTCAGTTTCACACTGCTAGGAAGAGGCACAACCAAAATATGGACCCAGGTCTTTTTGCTTATGAAGGCTGTGCCTCTACCAGAAATCGCATAAGCAGCACCTTAGGACCACTAAGAGATCTAGACTCTCTCCTCTGTTTTTGTAATCAAGCAGGTTCAACTCTAGTTAAGGCAACAATGAACATCATTCTGTGTGGTGGAGAGCTGAAAAGGTCTGGAAGAATCTCCTCTGTGACTCTCATGAAAAATTCAAAGTTGATAACTTAATGACTTTCTATTCGTTGTTGCAGTTCTTTCAATGGAGAACATGGTGAAGATATTCAGTTTCATCCTTGTTGCCACTGCTCTTGTGATGGGCAGGGAAAGTTGGGTAAGCTTTTTGTGAAAACTATTATTATACTTAATGCCTGCTTTGACCTAAGTTTTTCTTTTATTTTGCAGAAAACCTATATTAACTTATTACTGAAGAAACTTAACTAAAGGAGGAAAAGGAAAAAGGCTGGGGGTGCTTACCAAGTGTTTTAAAACTTTTTAAAAAGTAAAAAAATCAACATTTACAACAACTAAAGTAAAATCTTTTTTTTAAATTCACTTTGTTATTTGGCCAGTTACATAATATTAGAAATTTAAAACTGTCCGTAGTAATTAAAATTGACCATGGGCTTTCCAATATTGAACACTGTTAGTGTAAACTAGCCTGATTATTTGAAAGTAATTACAATGAAAGTAATTACAATGAATTACTTCCTTCATTCATGAGTAAAAAAGACAAAATACTCATTTACTCAAAGTTTTGAAAGAAAGAAATCTCCTAAATTTTACATAAGCTTACTAAGCCTATATGTACAGTCTCATAAAGTTTGGACATGCTTGGCCTGTGATCCCTTTAGTTATTTTAAAGTTGCATGGTGCACTGGGTTTTACAATATCACAACCAATTTCCCACTAAGTTACTGCAACACAGGACCCAGACATAAAATATTCCTGTTGTTCATTTTTTAGTCTATGTGACTCAAGGGGTCAAGCAAATAACTCTCTCAGAGAGGATAAATCAGAGTGATGAGAAGGGAGTACCAAGCGCAAATAAGAAATAATGCTAGAGAAATAGCTAGGAGAGACTCAGCAACTTGGACCTAGAGATGGGAGGCAGGGGAACTCTACCGTTGCGTCTCCCTTGCTATTTTGCTATGTGACTTTTGGTTTTGAGACCAAATCTCTCTCCTGATATTTACAGTCCTTTATAGGAAGGCTGCGTACCTTTTCCCTTTGCCCAAAATAGAATCTCTAATTGTGATGTTCTGACACCTAGGAGAGTACCTGGAGCACAGTAGGTCCTCATATTGATGACATAAGCTAGTACATAAAGATAAGAACAGAAAGACTTACATATATAAACTGGAAATATTTCTGGCTATAACTGAATGACTGCTTTAGGAAATAATTTGTATAAAGGTAGTGTATGGTAATTATACATTAAAATGCGCGATTTCTCAGAAGTAAACCTGTATAGTTTACTAGAAGAAATCATGACATGAGCTGCAAATAAAGATGTCATAGTAAAAATGGGAAGATGGTAAAAACTTGAGACCACTCATAGTGAGTCTCCCAGAATTAAGTACCCAAGAGCCTTTCTTAGGGCTTCTTGGCCTCAGTAACATTGCTGGGAGACCTACCTTTGCAACTCTCCTTCCCCATTCACCTTTCCCATTTTCTTTGTCTTTAGAGATCTCTGCTCAGTCAGATGCCACATCAGAAAGGAACTGATAAACTCTTTCACATGCAATATTCTTGGTTTATGTGCCTTTTAGGAGAAGACTTAACTTAACTGGATTGATTCAGCCTCTTCTCATCCCCATTTTTTTTTTTTTTTGATTTGGTGTTTCACTCTGTCGCCCAGGCTGGAGGGCAGTGGCACACTCACGGCCACCCCAGTGATGATCTGCTGAGCTCTGGCCATCCTTCTGCCTCAGCCTTCCAAGTAGCCAGAACTACAGGCACATGCTACCATGCCCGGCTAATTTTTTATTTATTGTAGAGATGAGATCCCGCCAAGATGTCCTGGCTGGTCTCAAACCCATGGGTTCAGACAATCCACTCACCTCGGCATCCCAAAGTGCTGGGATTACAGGCTGAGCCACCGAGCCCGGCCTCTTCCCATTCCTTTTAAAAATGTGTTCTATTTTTTTTTGGTAGAAAAGGGAGTCTTACTATGTTGCCCAGGTTGGCCTCAAGTAATTCTCCCACCTTGGTCTCCCAGGGTTCTGGGGCATAGTCAGCCTCCATCCTTTTCTGAAGTAGCTGAGGGAAAAATAAACAAATAAACCAAAGTTAAAATGACTCCAGTAGAATTTCTAGCAACAGGTAAATGAATGAGATACTCTGGGATACGAGGGTCTAAACTAGCGTCTCTTATAAAGATGCCATATGCTATTAGAGTACATGCATTAAATTAAATTTTGAAATGTATTCATACCAAAAGATCATTCAACAACTCCATTTATTTTGGAGATTGACATACTGTGGAAATAATTAACTTCTGTAAAGCACTTTACTGTTCAGAAAACACATATGCAGTATCATGTAGAGATTTGGAGGAGGGTTCTTGAACGGGATTTGAACACTGACTCCTCTCACCCACTAGGTGATCCTGAGGAAGTCTTCTCATCAGGATTGGGCCCATTTTTACCTCATGGAATTGTTATGAGGATCGAATAAAGCAACTACAAAGACCTTAGCATAGTGATTCTTATTATTTTATATTATTTCTTTTCTTGAGTTCAGGAGCTTTAGCAGAAGCTATGATGGCCTAGTCTTTAAAGAGGAGATCGTATTAGAACTTTTAAAATCACTTTCTGGTTGTAATAATATTCTGAGAGGGGGTGGGATTGGCAGTTGAAGGAAACTGTCAGGGGAGGGAGGGGCACATCTCATCAAGGGTACCTGCATAATGAACATCTGTATACCTAGCCCTGAATTGTACCCCATATATTTAAAATAAAAAACTCAATAATAAAAAAATAATATTCTGAAATTGGAATGGGAGACAAAATTGAATTACTGATTTATCCAAATGTTTTGTAGCATTTGTTTTCTATGAAAATGAGATGCACATTCTTTGCAGGCACTCGAAAACTGTGCCCAGGAGCAAGCGCGGCTCAGAGCCCAGGTGCGCCTGCTTGAGACGAGGGTCAAACAGCAGCAGGTCAAGATTGCACGACTTTTGCATGAGAAGGAAGTCCAGTTCCTTGATAAAGGAGAGGAGAATAGTGTCATTGATCTTGGAGGCAAGAGGCAATATGCAGGTCAGAAGTGATTTTTTTGAAAGTGTTTCAATAACTTGTATTATTCATACATGCATGTGCAATGATGGTTCTAGTTATTTGTTCACTACAGGTTTTGCCAAATAGCTTTTTCTATTCCAGTAACAATCAATATGAAGCATTATGTCAATTTTAAATATCTTCTACCATATTTTACTCTTTTCTCTCTATTATGTCTGCGGGGCACGTTTAATATGAATGCTAAGTATCTGAACATTTCTACAGTTTAATAAGAAATCAGGACACTTGACAGTTTAAATATCAGTGTACACAATCTTGGAAATGGGCCACCTGAGATCCAATCCCCACCACTACACAATATGTCCACGTAATGAATATACATGTGCACCTCTGAATCTAAAATTTTTTTAAAAGTCAGCATGCAAATGGCAGGTTACAATTGTGAATATTTACATTTGAGCTTTGTGTTTATGTATCTCTTGTTGTTACTTTTAGGTAGTTTTCTCTTCTGAAGCCCTGAAGTGCCTTAGGGTGGCAAATAAGATAATAGAATAAAAAGGCAGAAAAAGAAAAATAACCAGAATTACTGAAGAAAAGCTAAGAGTAGTTTGAATATGTATATTTTACAATTTGGTAATTTTCCTTTTGATTAGGCCAGTACTTCCTCATAGAAGCTAAATAATCTTAAATCGTCAACTTATTATATACATCACTGCACATATTGTTATTCTCTGTAAAAAAAAAAAAAACTGTTCATTTGTCTTCCTGTGGAAGTCAAAGGCGTCTTTTAGATTAAACAATGATTACAGAAGCAAAGCAAATGGCTATCTAGAGCATTTTGTCCATGTCTACTTTACCATAATACATTATAATTTCTGTTTCTGATAGCTTGGCCAATTAACTGGGCACTTTGCAAAGTCTGGGATGATATTTAATGCATTTTTACCTCCTAATTGACTATCAGAGTGCCTGGAACATAGTAGATCATATTTATGAATGAAAGCAAGGTGGTACATAAAAAGAAAAATAGAAGGACAAGGAAGTATATATTGGGAAATATATCTGACTATAATCAAAAGACTGTAGAGGTCAAAGAGATGCCAGGCTCATGGTAATAAAAATATCTTTTTTTTTGTTCTAAATGTACTCACCAATGTAGGATGTGAATTGTGAAAACTTTAGAGCCTATGTGTCAATAAAATATTTTCTTTTTCTCTCTTTACCAAGATCCTAATCTCTTTCTGCCCTGGGTTCCTGATTCTCTGTTGACCAGCATTTTGATCCTTTACCCTTGATCCTTGGAACTCAGCTGTCCTCCCTTTCCACTTAGGGGTCATAAGAAGGCCAGAACCACTGGCCTGTAATAGTTGGGATGGGTATAGGGTGAGGAAGGTCTGTGCCTCTAGAGCATAGAACAAGGAGGAACTAGGGACAGCTCAGGTAAAAACAGGCTTGAGAAACAAAGGGACTACCATGCAAGGAATGAGCTCACAGATACGTGGTTCCAAAAGTAGGTACAAATCTGATCTCATCTGGCAAGGAACTGACATGCAAGTAAGGTACTATTTTTCCATATTCAAAACCAAGTTCAAGACTCAAGTTATCTATTCAAACACAGTCTGAACAGGCTATTGACACAGATTCAAGGATCAGTTATGGCAGAAGGCAGGCAGTCAGATGTTTGTTACTGAGATTCTGCAACTAGTTGTGAGAAGACTGAGGCTTAAGACCTAAAAGTCCAGTCCTTGCATTGAGAGTGCCAGGGAACAGACCTTGGGAAACAAGAGGCTACAAAGGAATAAAGCAGGAAATCAGTTACTAGGAAATTAAAATGTCAAGGTTAGAGCAGGGTTGACTGTAAAAGCAAGAGTTAGATAGTAGAATCTATGGAGAGGGTCCAGAAAACTATTATATTGTGTGTTATAATGACAGGATACGTAATAGACATTTTAGATAACTGTTTCTGGATTAACAGCTAAAACAAAAACCCAGAAGTAAATAGATTCACACTTAATATTCTTCATATATAGTACAAGCATAAAGAAGAAAAGAGGGGAATAGAGTATAAAATATAAGTGCAGTTTAATTGTGCTCTATTTTTCAGCACATAGGCAAATAGCACTAGAGAGGACTAAGTACAGACACACAATAAATAAAACAGATAACACGCAAATTCCAATAAAATGTATATCATAGCATAATATATTATATATATAATATTGTATAAAATATATAAGAACTTACATCAAAGTTTATATTTTTAGTGTCAAATTTTTAAAGATTATTCATATATATATGATCCATAGAAATATACATCTTTGCTCTTATTTGCAAGTTACTCTATTATTATTAAATTAGTTACTTTCTAAATTCTAATTCATCTCATGGTAGAAAACATCTAATTACATACAACTTAGCAATTTGGCAAACTACACAAGTCACATGATTTTATACAGCATGTAATTAAACTGTATCTTTTTTTAAGCATTTGGGTGCTATTGAATTATGAATTAAAAGATTACTGTATCAAATTTGCATTAATTGGTGACAATCACTCTGAAGGCTGGCTTCAAAGTCCAGCTGCCCATCTTGCTAGCAGTGGCCTTTGGGCAAAGTACTTAACCTCTATATGTCTTGTATTCCTCATTTGTAAAATGGGAATGATAAGAATATCTGTTTATTTGTTGTGAGGATTAAATGAGTTAATGTATTTAACAGCAGTTTGCACAAAAGAAGTACTCAATGAATGTCAGCTATCTGTGGACATTATTATAGCCTCTCTGTCTTATTTTCAGAGGAAAGAGCCCACTAACTCTAACCTACAAGTATACCATACTCTCCAAAGAGCCAACTTCCTTTATCTTCTTCATTCTCTTCTTATGTTGTTTGGGGGTGAAGATGGTGGTGGCAGGACCAGTTCTGCCTGTCCCAGCATGCTCTGTGGAATGGTGACTGACCTCTGTTGCTGGCCTTTATTTATTTATTTTTGCTTTTAGCATGTGGGGTACTTAGTGCCTTTGGCTCTCAGCTTTGAGTCTCAGCCACAATTCTGAGACAACAAGAAAAATCCCATTTGGCAGACTGTCGTGTCACTTTGTGAGCTTAAACATTCAGCCATCCAATATGGCTTGCTTTCTGCATGATCAGAGAAACGATTCACACCACCCAATTTAATGCAATGTTTGTCAAAACAGAAGACAGGAAGCTTTGGCCTCACTCTAGTATTATGCAAATACCCCCCCCAAAATATATATCCTTTTTTAAAACAAAACAAACTCCCATGAACACAGAGCTCTTTAACTCTGCCCTTCTTCTACCTGTTCTCCAGGAAGTGAAGCGAGTTGAAACATTTTGAAAATTGTAGTTTTAAATATCGAATTAATATTTTAAACTCTACATTGCTCAAACTTTCTGCTATCACAGTTTAAGTCACATGGCAGGCTCTTGCTTACTATGAGCAGTTGAACAGCTGGCACTTTTTTGCTTTTTTAATGTTTATTTGTTGAGGTTGTTGTTGCTGGTTTTTCAGTTGAAAGCTTTTCTCTAAGTCTTAAGTAGCATTTGGCATTTTCTTCTAGGAAAAAGGAAAATTAAAAAACAAAACAAACAAAAAAGCACAAATAATAAACTTGTAGTTGGCATAAAATAAAAACAAATAGAAAATGTTGGCTGAAACCCCTATATTTACTAAGCTTTCCAGTGGAAAATGTTATAGCTAATCATTTCCACATTTGCCTGGAAAATAGTTTGAAACTTACAGGCCTTTGTTATTCAGCTATTTGGTAGGAGATTAAATGTAAGCGAAGAACTGCTTTCTCAACGGGGTTAAAGTCTGCTTACTTTAACGAAAGTGTTGTATAATATACTTGACCACAAAATGTAAACTTTTTAACAATATTGAGTTAATGTTCCTGTCTTTTTCTTCTTATTTAATTGCCAAAGCAGAGTCCTTTTAAAAATTCAGCATGTGTAAGGAACACTTGTGCTTCTGAATCTCAATAATAAATATATGAATAAAGCCTAAATCTTTACAAAAATAATCATCTCCTCAAAGCAGTAGTGTATGATTGGTCTCAACCTCGCGAAGCCTTTATAAAATGGCTATGGTTCTTTCTCTTCTAATTCCCATGGCCTATTAATCTTTTTAAAGTGCAGTAAATCTTATCTGTAGCAAGATAAAAGAGAGTTGTAGACAATGTGGCATCAAGACAATGAAAATGAAGAAACAACTTTTAAAATGCTAGAAGAATGGAATCATCCAATCAGGAAGAAAACATTTTTCTTAAAAAAAGGAAATTAAAATGATAAGAGTAAAATGTGAAAGTTGATGATGTTAAATTATAATGTCTTTATTCAAACACTCGTGTCTGGGTCTTTTGAGACTTTCTCTTTACAGTGGCCTGAAACATAGCTTCATAAGCATCTAAACAATAGAGAAATCCATATTTGTCATATTCTTTAAGTCTATACGGATCAGCCTGGATGAGACTCAATGGATATTAATTTATCCCGTCCTCAAATGGCTTAAGAAACATATTACTTTTTGGTGACAAATTAGTAGCTATGTTTGCTCCAGTGGTCAAAGAAATAGCACAGCAAAGGAGAATTAAAGGATGAAAGGAATAGCAGAAGCTTGTAATTTTTAGCAATAATATCTAAGAATATGTGGACTGTTAGAAATGTCAGTGAATTAGTTAAAAAAAAAAATTGGTGGACCTGAGAGGTTATCAGAATCTCACCAAGATTACTATTTTGAGTTCACTTCCAGATGTTCAGAAAGATTTATCAGGCTCCTGTATCAAATTATTTGTTTGGTGTTATATTTCTCCATTCACTTTTAGCTTCACAGGAGAGAGAAATTCTACAATTCTGAAAAAGCTATTAGTTTCATTTAAATATACTGTAATTAACTGAACACACATAATTGTTTAAAAATTATTTTCCACAGAAGTCAGAAATGAGAAACTAGATCCCTATTTCACTCTTTTTTCTCAATGGTCAGTCATATCAAGGAGTCAGGTAACAGATATAAGGAAAGGAAATAAGACTTTCCTAATATCCACTGGAAAGTGTAGAAAGATGCAATTTTTAAAAGTTGATTATTTACACCATGTGTTTTTCTGTCTCCATTGGTATTGAGTAATCTTATTCCAAGTCTTCCCTAAGAAAAAAAAGACATAATAAATGTTACTTTACCTTGTTTTACAAACAGATTGTTCAGAGATTTTCAATGATGGCTATAAGCACAGTGGATTTTACAAAATCAAACCACTCCAGAGCCCAGCAGAATTCCCCGTTTATTGTGACATGTCTGATGGAGGAGGATGGACTGTAATTCAGAGACGGTCTGATGGCAGTGAAAACTTTAACAGGCATGCTAATTATGATCTTAAAATGTATCTGGAATAGCAAGTGTGAGATTTATAAGTTAAATTCTTTGATTATATCCTGAAGTCTATTAATTAGAATTTTACTTTCTCTAAATAAGAATATGGAAAGAAAATTAACTAATCAAGAAAATATTAGTGGTTGGGTTGCAGGGGCTGATGATCACTTTGGGTATTACAGATGGATTTTGTTAAAATCAGCTTGCACTTTAAATTTTTTAGAGGTTGGAGTGACTATGAAAATGGCTTTGGAAATTTTGTCCAAAAAAATGGTGAATATTGGCTGGGTAATAAAAATCTTCACTTATTGACCACACAAGGTAAGGTTTTCCTGATGTCAAATTTATTTGAAATACATTAAAAGTAACACTAACATGTTTTTTACTAAATTATAGACAATGGAACTAATTCAATAATTGCTATGACTTATAGATGACAATGATAACTTTTGGTCAATAACCCCCTTTGTAAAATTTGGCTGCCTAAAGTTAGAAATAGAAAAAAGGAGAACTGAGTTGGGCTGGGAAGAATTGTTTTCTCATATATATTCTATTTCTGGAAAAGATATATCATATAATAATTCCTTCTTAATGCCTTGAGTTCTTGACGATTATGTATACTGTATCAATTATCTATTGCCACAATGATACTGTGTAACAAGCCCTTTCCAAACACAGTGGCTTAAAATCAACAAGCATTTATTACTTCTCACAAATCTGCAGGTTGACTGAGTGGTTTTCCTGATCAGGGCTGGGTTCTGCTAATCTTGGTTGGTCTTGTTTAATGGTCTACAAACAACTTCCTGATTAAAGTTCCTGCTCTAGGATGGAAGGATTCAACTCTGCTCAATATGATCTCTCATGTTCCAGCTAGCTAGCCTGCACTTGTTCTTGTAGCCAAAGCAATGTTCCAAAAATAAGGGTAGATGTGCATAAGTCTCTCTTGAGACCTAGGCTCAGAACTGGCACACAATCATTTTCTTTCTCTTGGTGAAAGAGGGTCACAGGACCAGCTCAGATTGAAGGGGAAAATAAGTAGACAATAGGAGAAGTTACAAAGTTGTACTGCAAAAGGGAGAGGTGAAGAATTGGAGAATTGGAGCTGTTTTCACATCAAATTCTGTAATATAAAATGTTTTTATATCCACATGCTCCCACCCCTTTTATTTTGAAATACTTTCAAAGCAACAACAAATTTGAAAGAAGATACAACCTTCTACCTGGATTCTACATTAACATTTTACTCTGCTTGTTTTATCATCTATCTATCCATCAAAATTCTATCTATCCATTAATCCACCTTTTAAAATATATATTTCAAAGTAAATTGTAGACATCTGTGTATACTTTTACATTCCTGTCTTTAACTAGAGTTCAATATTTGTCTAAAATATCATTACTTTGATAACAACTTTTCCAGATTTCTGTTTCCCATATTCTTTTGCTCCAATCCATTGTCTTTCTTACCTCAATTGTAGTCTAAAATTATAGTCAGTCCCACTCAAATCTGATCCTGAATGTGTCATAAAAGGCAATTATACTGCCCAAGAAAGTATGCCATTGCTTTACTAAACTCTCTGGTCTGGCCACGTGGCTCTTTGAGCTATGATCACCATGTTTTTCTTTCTTTCTTTCTTTCTTTCTTTCTTTCTTTCTTTCTTTCTTTCTTTCTTTCTTTCTTTCTTTCTTTCTTTCTTTCTTTCTTTCTTTCTTTCTTTCTTTCTGCTGGAGTCTCACTCTGTCGCCCAGACTGGAGTGCAGTGGCTGCTCCCGGCCACCACAGCCGCAACCTGCTGGGCTCCAGCGAGATGAGGTCTCTCTTCCTTTTATTTTTAATCCATTGCCAATGTCATTTAGCATGCTTTCCTTTGTCCTTTTTGTTTGTTTGTTTTAGATTGGAAAATATAGTTTATTTAGAAATTAGAGAGAAAGAGAAAAGAGATTCACCTCCCCAAGGTAGGGGAGGAGGCCGAAGATAGAAAAACATGGTGATCAGCCAGGCTCGGTGGCTCAGCCTGTAATCCCAGCACTTTGGGAGGCCGAGGTGAGTAGATTGCCTGAGCCTGCGGGTTCGAGACCAGCCCAGGCAACTTGGTAAGACCTTCGACGCTGGGGTGGCTGTGAGCATACCACTGCACTCCAACCTGGGCAATGGAGTGAGACTCTGACTCAAAAAAAAGGAAGAGTTTATTTGTTCCATCCAAGTTCAGGAAAGGTATTGGTGTTTCTGTATTCATAACAGTCATTAGAATTATGATTACTATGGTCTTTGAGACACTAGATTACTATCTAGAGGAGGGATAATCCCAGACCCCAGAACTTGGCCCTTCTTTAGATCAGTGCTCTCTAACTTTATGTAGGACTTCCTTTCCTTCAACATATTATCCTAATTTGAACTGTTTTATGCCAGATATATAATAAGATTTATTCTACCAGCTTTTGTTTCTTTTGCACATTGATACTTATCTGATTTCTTTGTATCTATGAAAACCCTCAAAGTAGTAACACTGGGCTTCTTCTAAATAAACGAAACCCAAACTTATTATTTTTCAAGTTATTCTTTTGTGCATATTTTCCCAGATGAACTTTGGCAGCAAATCTAGTTTCCTTTCATGTTTCAATCTGGTATTCAGACTGGCTACTCTAATGGTAGTAAAAATGTATTTATTAGTCCCAGACCTCACAACCATGTATCACATCATCCCAAGAAAAAGTCAGTGCCTTTGTCCCTATATTCTTTAATTATGAAAGCATTTAAAGCTAATGAATTGCCTCTGAAAAAGAGGTTTATCACTATTACATAAATTTTGACTGGAAGTAATTGCAATAATTTAGAAATGCTAGGCACAATTTTATTTACTAATTGACCAGAGATATTTTGATGGTTGTCTTAAAAAATGAGACTGATTTATATGTATCCTATAAAACAAAATATGTTTTAGAACAGTTGACTTAGCCTGCCGCACTGTTCCTATTTCCCTTCCCATGCTTGGCTCACACAACCTTTACTACCTTTTGAGATTCCGTCGGGGTGAGGAGTTTGTGTTGCCAAAGCAACAAGCCCCACAGGAACTCGGCCTCCCTCCTAAATTTGTTCCAGTATTGGGAAATTCAGAATTCCCTACCCAAACAGCCTTAAGCTTGTTTCCAGGACCTCTTCAGCCCTCTTCCTTGTCTGTCATCTTGTGCTGCTAGTGTGTACACTCCTAAGCCTGAGAGGAGGCTAACAAATGGCTTTTTTTTTTTTTTTTAATGGCTGTGACCAGAGCTTGTATATGCACCTTGGGATGTCCACAGCTGTGTCCAAGGCCACTTGCTATGTATGATAGAGATAAGGATGGGAAACTAAGGGAGATTGACCATAGACTTAGTCTGGATGATGGAACTTGGGGGCTCTTTTTCCCTGGGTTTCCATGATCTGGCTTGGAACTCCAAGGAGTCTGAGACTCTAAATTCCAACCTGGTCTTGCAGGTCGCTATGATGCTTTATTTATCAAAGTAAGAGGATAGACCCTATATGATGTAATAGCTTAGTTTGATTTATAGCTTTCTATGTTCCTGATGGTAATTCTGCTTATGAAAAAGAATAGTCTGTTATTCACAAACAATGGGGCAATGGAAAAAAAAAAGATGATTGCTTGAAGATAGTAAATTTTTTTTTTTAGATAATGCTCTTTTATCACCTAGAATTTTTATAGCCAGTAAAGTACCTCTTTTATATTTAGAGATTTGTTTCTATCATGTCATTCTTTAGCATACATAAAAATATGTGCCAAATAACTTGTTTAATTTATTCTTTAAAAACTTTCATATGTATATATCAACTCTTCCGAAATATCTTTTGACTCAGTCATTGATGTTACTGTATTTTCCAATAATTATTATCATCTGTGCTATCAAGAATGTTGTACAGCATTTCTTGAGAATTTTCTTCATTGCCTCTACAATTCTCTTCCGATGACATCCAACCTATAAACTTTGATGCTAACACTTTGATTTTTTTTTTTTTTTTTGAGTTGGAGTCTCACTCCATCACCCAGGCTGGAGTGCAGTGGCATGCTCACGGGCACCCCAGTGTTGACCTGCTGGGCTCTGGCGATCCTTCCGCCTTAGCCTTCCAAATAGCTGGAGCTACAGGCATGCACTACCATGCCTGGCTGATTTTTTTTTATTTATTGTAGAGATGAGGTCTCACCAAGTTGCCCAGGCTGTTCTTGAAACCATGGACTCAGGCAATCTCCTTACCTCGGCCTCCCAAAGTGCTGAAATTGCAGGCTAGAGGCACTACGCCCGGCCGACACTTTGTTCTTATGAGCCAGTATCAAAGGAAAGTTTTCGGATGGTAGCCAGGATTCATATTTCTTTCTCAAATGATCCTTAAAGGGTTTGCTGACTGATCTTTTTTATTATCAGGAAATTAACTAAGTCTGTGCATATGTAGGCCATGGTGACATTATGACAACCTAGTATATTGGCAACTAGAGATGGTAAGTTGTCATTAATAGCCATCTATTTGTAAGATCAGCATTCTTATTGAAATTAAGAAAAAGAAGATAAGCTATTCAATTTCTTAAGACTTCTTTCATTGTTTAATTTCTTAATCTAACTGAGTAATGGCATTTTCTGTTCTTTTCCAAGTGAGTTGCACTAACTTTTACCTATTATAAAACTAGGCACAATTTTTTTTTTTTTTTTGAGTTGGAGTCTCACTCTGTCGCCCAGACTGGAGTGCAGTGGCCGCTCCCGGTCACCGCAGCCTCGACTTGCTGGGCTCTGGCGATCCTTCCGCCTCAGCCTTCCAAGTAGCTGGAACTACAGGCGAGCGTTACCACACCTGGCTAATTTTTTATTTATTGTAGAGATGAGGTCTCGCCAAGTTGCCAGGTGGCTCTCGAACCCGCCAATTTTTTACCATTAATGTTGTGTCCCTCATTTTTTTTTTTCAAGTAAAATACACAATAAAATTTTCGTGTTATAAATATATGAAGTCACTGTTTATTCTTTAAAAGTTGATTCTTGGCAGAAGGAAATGTTAAAATTAAGATATAGTTGTAAATTATTTTCAAACATCATAGTCAATATCTGGTCATATGTTTAAAAAATTACAATCTCTTGGGGTTTTTTTTCTTTTTCAGAAGACTATACTTTAAAAATAGACCTTGAAGATTTTGAAAAAAATAACCGTTATGCACAATATAAAAATTTCAAAGTTGGAGATGAAAAGGTACCAAAATTTTCAAATAAGTAACACCATGAATTAATGCTTAAAATATACACTATAACCCTGAAGTCAGTGGCAATAAAAATATACAACAGTGCCTCTTTTTATTAAAATCAAATAGACATGTTTTTTAAAGGATGGCTACTGATAGCGGAACTTGCCTCTTTTCTTTTAGAATGCCTATGTGTTGAATGTTGGGGAATATTCTGGAACAGCAGGAGACTCCCTTGCAGGGAATTTTCGTCCTGAAGTGCAGTGGTGGGCTAGTCACCAGAGAATGAAATTCAGCACGTGGGACAGAGATCATGACAACTATGAAGGGAACTGCGCGGAAGAGGAACAGTCTGGCTGGTGGTTTAACAGGTCTGGCGTTTTCTGATCATAGTTGCAGGGATGTTGATGCTATCTCACTGGGGCAGTAACTAAAATATATGAGGTAATGTTGGTTTTTATTTGTAATGCCAGTATCATTAAGTAATCATTCTTACTAGAGTTCTTCAGCTATGCAGTAGTTCTGAGGAATTGTGCATTGTGGACGTTAGTGAAGTTTAAAAGATATGCCATAGGCTGAGCTCAACCTATCATCCCAGCACTTTGGGAAGCCGAGGCGAGTGGATTGCCTGAGCCTGTAGGTTCGAGACCAGCCTGGGTGACTTGACGAGACCTTGTCTCTACAATAAATCAAAAAAATTAGCCGGGCACGGTAGCGTGCACCTGTAGTTCCAGCTACTTGGAAGGCTGAGGTGGAAGATAGCGGATGTCCAGCAGGTCAAACCTGGGGTGGCTGTGAGGATGAGTGTCATTGCACTTCACCCTGGGCCACGGAGTGAGACTCCAACAAAAAAAAAAAAGAGAGAAAAAAAGATATGTCATAGGGGGGAGCACACCTCATCAACAAGGGTACCTGCATAATGAACATTTGTATACCTAATCCCGAATCCCCATATCTTTAAAATTAAAAATTAAAAAAAGATATGTCACAAAAATGAATCAAATTATTCCTTTTACAAAGATCTTTGCAGACTGAATAATGAATGAGTTACAAATAGTAGACCACAGGTCAACCCAAATAAACAGAGAGTATATATACATATGAAAAATATTTGTAACGTCCTAATAACTAACCAGTTCTTTATCCTCCCATATCACACAAAATAGCCATTGTTATTGCTGTATATTTTTCTATGTAATAGTATTTTTCATTCATGGTAACTTTCATTAATTCATTGAACCCAAGACACCCTCAATACAGAAATTTCCTTTACAGTATTTCTGAAACCTAATTTTATCCTCTGATTGAATATTTTAATGTTATTTTACCAGCAAATTAATTCCGTTTTTGATTATACATAGCTTTTTTATTGATACAAAATATTTTACATATTTATAGTGTATATGTATTTGTTACATGCATGTAATATATAACGATCAATCAGAGTATTTGTGGTAGCCATCACCTTGAGTATTTATCAATTCTATGAATTGGTAATATTTCAAGTCTTCTAGCTACTTTGAAATCTACAATACGTTGTTGCTATAGTCATCTTACTCTGCTATTGAATATTGGTATTTATTTTTCCTATATTACTGTTTGTCCATACCCACTAACCAAATTCTCCTTATCCTTCCTCCCACCCACACATTCTTCCCAGCCTCTGATATCTATCAACCTATTTTCTATGTACAAGACATCAACTTGTTTCGCTTCCACATATAAATGAGAACGTGCAATACTTGCCTTTCTGTGCCTGCCTTATTTCACTTAACATCATGACCTTCAATTCCATCCATGTTTGCTGCAAATGTCCGAATTTCATTCTTTCTTATGGCCCATTCATTACTTATTAGCTGTCTTGGTTATCGAACTGAAAAAACACAGTATGTACAGAATTTGGTACTATCCTTGGTTTTTGGCATCCACCGGAGGTTTTGAAATATATACCCTGCAGTCAAGGGAGAACGACCATAGTTGCAAAAAACAGTCATTTTTTTTCCCCCTGGATTTTTCTTTTTGTAAAATAAAATTTTTGTTCATTCAACCTTCCTCATTTGTAATGAAAGTGGAGTACATGCCAAGAGACATAAAATCCTCTTTCCTACTTTGCAAACTGAAGGTGATGATAATCTTTTCCCTGGTAATTTTCCTGTTCTTTTAAAAGCCATCTTCTTTACCTTCTCCTCCTCTTCCTTTTTCTTCCCTTTGTTTTACATAAAACTTACCTATAATTGATCACTGCAGGCATCAGTAATGTTTGATTCCGTATACAGAAATAATCACTAATATTACCATGAGATCAAAACCACGTACTTTATCCAGTTGATTGGCTTGTGTGGCACCTGAATGACAATTGCCACACATATTAATGTGGGGAAATACATTATTACCTAATTTTAAAGAAATGAGTTTACAGAGAACAAGGAAAGGGAATTCAGTAGCTGGAGCCACCCAAGGAGCCTGCATTATCTTTGGTGTCAAAGGAGATGAATCCCATTAGGGAAATAGGAAACCTTAGCTAGTCTGTGACCAATTTTCCAGCATGCTTAAGTTTCTAGAATATCCTGGACTTCAAAGTACATTTAGAGATGGTTGAAGTTCCATCCCTTAATCAACTGAAAAAATCAAAAAAAGCTGGAGAGAAAGTAGATTGTTCCAAAAACTTGGTGCTACTTCTACCATGACTGCTACTACTGTTGTTTAGCGCTATCATCTTCTTTCTTTCTTCTCATTCTTTTTTTATAATTCTTCTAATTTACATAAAATGTTGGCACTTCATAATTATTACCCACTTATAAGATATTCTTTTTACACGTAACAAACCACTCACTGATGCCTTCTCTGCTTTGTTGGCATCGCGTCTCATGTGAGTGCATGCCGTCACTTCACCGCGGAGCCCCAACTATCCCTTAATCTTGTTTCAAGTCCAGGCTGTTCTAGAAACTGAAGGATGCTGGAAAATTGGTCTCAGAATAGCTAAGATTTCCTGTGTTGACCATAGAGTCAGTGTCCTAAAGGGATTCAAACCACAGACCAAATATATATGTAGCAGATGCATCTAGATAGACAAATATATGCCAAAATATACATTCTGGAGTCTCAGTTTATAGTATTTTCTTTCTTAATGTCACTTTTCATGTTGTTTTAAAAACACAGTAGGATCTTGACATTTGCACATTTTGCATACATGTTTAATTGCATTCACATAAATTAGGAGGACTGCAAGAATGGTAGTAGGAGTGAATTACTAAGCTAAGTGATCTAAAGCGGCTACTCAGCTTTTACTTTTGCATACGCTTTTTTAATTCAATAATTTGGGTTATTTTCATTGATGTCCAGAACTACCTCTTGTGAATGCTCTCCTTGTTTCCTAATGTCTCGTGTCTTTTTATAATTATACCAATAGAAAAATATGTGATAACTAATTTCACAATCACATAACACAGAAAATTATCACATACTCTACATGTAATTTATGCATATCAAGGACAAAATTTACAGACTCCAGAGGAGGAAAAGAAACTTTTTAAAATTGATGATAAACTAAAATTGATGATAAACACTAGATTGGTATAATATATGTAAGAAATTAGTTCAGCAACTCAAGCAAATGACTGTTGGTTGATGGCTGGGAAAACTTCAAATGGTGGTTAAGGTTTTGTTTACTTTCCCTTAAGATTAAAATAATTGATATGCTAGCACTTTAAAGAAAGAGAGGAAGAGAGTTTGAATTGTGAAAGCCAAGTCTTGGCAACAGATTGAGGAACATGTAAGTGCAGATTATCCGGGGAAACCCGCAGTAGAGCACCTTGTCCATATCTTGTTCTGTTAACACATGCCTTAGCTCATATTAAGTACGAGGTGAATTCTGTCCTGAGTCAGGACGTTACAAAGACGTGTTTTATTTGCTTGTTCTTTTTTGTTTAAAGATGATTAAGAATGCTTATTTTTCAGTGCTCTAGTGGCCTGAAGATTTGTTATGGCAGTAAAACTCACCAGTTTAAAATATCCATCAGCTATAGAAATTTCTCAGCTTTTGAAAATGAATATTTACTTGTCTGAAAAATAGCAGAATTTGGGGCTTAGTAGTTTTTGATTAATTACTAGCAAAATTAATAGGGTTTCTGAAGGTATTTTTCTGGTCTGATTGCTCTGTTTTCTTTTTTTTTCTCTCCCACTAGATGTCACTCTGCAAACCTGAATGGTTTATACTACAGTGGCCCCTACACGGCTAAAACAGACAATGGGATTGTTTGGTATACCTGGCATGGATGGTGGTATTCTTTGAAATCTGTAACTATGAAAATTAGACCAAATGATTTTATTCCAAATGTTGTTTAATTGTCCCTCTTGGACTATCATTTCTGCAAATCATCTTGGTTTAAAATGATTTGAAAAATAGTAATTCTGAACATATCCACATGTGAGAATGGCAATTGTGTATACTACTTTTCATTATTCTTACTTGCATTCATTAATTAATGTACTTTTAGTGCAGTAGATATGCAATATTCATCAAATAAGTGTAGATTGTGTTAATATTTGTTGAATTTCTATGTGCAAAAGACTGTTAGACAAAAATAAAAAGTACAGAATATACATATATCATGACTTAGTGATACAATCATAAGTGCCTAATAAATTAAGCATAAATGAAATTGACAAAGTACATGACAAATCCAGCAAAGAATAGATTGTTAAATCAACTGCATAGACAATAAATATTATTGAATTGGGATTTGAATTCAGGTTTTGAAGTAAAGAGTTGAAACTCATAAGCAAGCACAACCCAGGATCTTAATCACTATAAAACACTACTCATATTTTTAGGATGTTTATGCAGATTTTGAACTTCTTTCACAGCCTTCACTTAAATTTTCACACCAGTCCTATGAAGCATTATTATCGCCACTTAATAAAAGTGAGAACTTATAGATCTGAGTTTTTATGACTGCTCAAAGTTACACAGCTAATCAGAGTAGGGAACAAGGACTCAAATCCAAGTCTTCTGATGCTAAATCAAATGTTTTGCCACCATCCTACAGCTAGCTTCTTTCAGATAGAACTTACATTGGTGCCAAGGGGGGAGAGAACCTTTCAAGTGAGAATAAAATAAATTCCAAAAAACCTGTGTGTGTTAACAAGTCAGGCACAGAGAATATAATTTAAGCCTACATGGGAGCTAAATTTTTTGATAAGACATAACACTAATCATATAATCACAAAAAATATGAATAATTTTAAAAGCTGATAAGCACAAAGTAAAAATATGTGCCTGGTAAATATACACCAGGAAGACCTGACCTGGCTTGGAGGGAGGGGATCAGAAAAGCTTCCCAGAAGAACTAACTTTTTGAGCTGAGTTTTCTTTTTTTTTTTTTTTGAGTTGGAG
>NW_007248853.1:448677-470206 GCF_000164805.1 Carlito syrichta
CTGGAACTACAGGCACGCGCTACCACGCCCGGCTAATTTTTTGACTTATTGTAGAGATGAAGTCTCGCCAAGTTGCCCAAGCAGGTCTCGAACGCATGGGCTCAGGCAATCCACTTACCTCAGCCTCCCAAAGGTGCGGGATTACAGGCTGAGCCACCGAGCCCGGCTGAGCTGAGATTTTTAAACTAGGTGTGTGTGGGGAGATCACTGTGGGCAGAGGGAACCACATGTGTAAAGTATAAAGTACACAGTGCATGGAAACAGAAGAAGGTTAGACAGGCGATATCCTTTGTGATTCTTCAACCCTTAAACCAAGGATTCTGCCACTTTAGCGCTGTGCAACCTTGGGTAGGCTACTTAACTTCTCTGAGCGTCAGATATCTCATCTATAACATAAAGATTATGATCGTTTCTGCTTCATAGGGTTGCTTTGAGGGTCAGGCAAGTAAAGCACTTAGTATAATGCTTTGCACAAACTAAGCATTCAGTGACAACAAGGTGTGATTATTAGTGAAGTAGGCATTAAGGGGTGGTAAAAATAGATGCCTTCAAAATCCCAATGTCACATAAAGATGTGAAGATTAGTTGTACATTACTCTCTGAGCCCATGTTTTCCAAAGTATCACTTCTCGGATGTTAATGTCATACAAATCATCTGACGATCTTGTTAAAGATCTAAATTTTGATTCTGGGTGGAGCCTAAGATTCTGGTTTTCTAACAAGTTTCCAGACGATGTAGATGTTGCAAGGATGTTGAGAAGCAGACCTCTATGATGTGTGAATAGTTAGAACAGGAAGAAAAGCACTCCTTGAGCAAATAAATTTAGGAAATCATGCACTAAACAAAATTCAACATATTTCTTGAGAATTTCTCAGGTTCTTTAATATGCTAATGAGCACGCTGACATTCTTTTTTTCTTTTTTTTTCTTTTTCTTTTTTTTTTTAGTTAGAGTCTCACTCTGTCGCCCAGACTGGAGTGCAGTGGCCGCTTCCGGCCACCGCAGCCTCGACCCACTGGGCTCCTGTGATCCTTCTGCCTCAGCCTTCCAAGTAGCCGGAATTACAGGCATGCGCTACCATGCCCAGCTGATTTTTTGATTTATTGTAGAGATGAGGTCTTGCTGCCCAGGCGGGTCTCGAACCCGTGGGCTCAGGCAATCCACTCACCTCAGCCTCCCAAAAGCGCGGGATTACAGGCTGAGCCACCGAGCCCGGCTGCACACTGACATTCTAAGAGGGATGTATAGTGTGCATCATTTAAAATTTTTTTTTTATTTTAAATATGTGAGGTACAATTCAGAGTTAGGTATACAAATGTTCATTATGCAGGTAGCCATGTTGATAAGGTGTGCTCCACCCTTCCCTTGGCAGTTTCCCACTACTGCCAACCCCTTTCTTATGGTATTATGATAGTTGTTCAAGGTCCACTTATGAGTGAGAACATGTGATACTTGGTTCTTTGTTTTCTGTGATAGATCACTCAGTATTATAGCCTCTAAGTCCATCCAAGTAGCTGCGGAGTTCAAAATTTTGTCCTTCTTTATGGCTGCAAATATTCCATCATGTATATATACCACATTTTCAAAATCCAGTCTTTTTTCAATGGGCAGCATGGTTGGTTCCATGTTTTTGCTATTGCAAATAATGGTGAATTTTAATATCTAGTTAAGAATGTGTTCAGCTGCAAGGTATAAGTCACCTGATTATGGAAGTCCAAACAAATAGAGATTTATTCATCTCACATAACCAAAACTCAGAAAGTAGGCGGGTGCTAGCTGGGGTACAGTGCTCTGCAGTGTCTCTGCAATTCACTTCACTCTTCCTTCAGAATCACAAGTTGTCTACTGAGACCTCGTTAAATGTAATAACGAAGGTGAAGGGTCAGTAGGCTTCCATTAATACTTTATTGGCCAGAACTGTGTCATATGTTCACTCCATCTGGAAGTAAGATCAGGAAAGAGAAGATTTAATTTTATGATCTCTGTACAATGTGTAGGCAAGGGAGAAGTGTTTTCCATGACTCCTGATGGTCTGTTTTTAAACGTAGTTTTATGGGAACAGTGTTCCACAGAGCACGCTTTGGGAAACTAGAAATAATAGAGCATAAGTGGCAATTCTGTTTTGGGGGGGCAATTTTAAATATACGTGTTGCTTGCTCAAGTAGTAGCAATCTGAAGAACTCACAAATTATGAGATCAAAAGCAGAAAAGCTTTTAAAGGAGAAAAAAATGATTCCATAGAGAAGTGGGAGGGAAGCTAAACAAGAATGGTGCTACGTAAACCTCAGGATAATCGTTTTTCAATGCAGAAGGAATGGTTTTTGTTTTGTTGTTGTTGTTGTTGTTTTGAGTTGGAGTCTCACTCCGTCACCCAGGCTGGAGTGCAGTGGTACGCTCATGGCCACCCCAGTGTCAACCTGCTAGGGTCCGGAGATCCTTCCGCCTCAGCCTTCCAAGTAGCCGTAACTACAGGCGTGTGATACCATGCCCTGCTAAGTTTTTGATTTATTATAGAGATAAGGTCTCACCAAGTTGCCCAGGCTGTTCTCGAACACAGGGGCTCAGGCAATCCTCTCGCCTCGGCCTCCCAAAGTGCTGGGATTACAGGCTTGAGCCACCGCTTCCGACCAGGAATGATTTTTAAAAAACTAAAATGCCATAAAAGGATGGAAAAGTTCTAATGACAGATCACTGGATTTCATGGTAATGTTATTTGTGTTCTTCAGTCCATTTCAGTGGAATGGTAAGAAGCGAGAGGCCAGCAAAAAAAACAGCATTTAGAAGAGACAGGTCATTTGAGTTTGGATATAAAAGAGAGAAATTGGACTGGCTTTATCAGAAACCAACATACAGGAAGATCCCACTCGAAGATAAATTTCTCCATTCGAAAATTATTTCTTAGGTTTTATTATTTTTTGAAATGAAAAATGCTTTTAATTTGTATTAGCAGATTATATTTTAGAATCAACAAACTCATGAGTGCTTTAAGTGCTTTTCCCCCCAAAAGAATAAAGTATGGAGAAAATACAAGAAGACAGGTCACATCAACAGAGAATCCACTGGATTACAACTCCTTCTGTTAGAGGCTGCACCCATCTTATTCGCAGTTTTTGTTTGTTTGTTTGGTTTTTTTTGAGTTGAGCCCGGCTTATTCGCAGTTTTTATCTCCAGCTCTCCACAGTCTGGCACATGACAGAATCTGAAATGTTTGTTGACTGACTGATTGAAGAAATAAATGAAGAAAGGAACAATCTAAAAAATGTGAAGTATGCAGTCCTAGAAGTGCCATTCCATCTGATATTGCAGGGTTCATGGTCACTGGTTATATCTTTGAGAGTCAAAACTTTGGATTCTATAAAATAGGGGTCCAAACATAGTATCAAACTTAAGCTCCCATTTACTTATTTTGTTCTGTCCCCCCACCATTGATGGTAAAGAATTTACACTTTAAAATGTTAGGTAGCCGGGCTCGGTGGCTCAGCCTGTAATCCCGCGCCTGGGGAGGCTGAGGTGAGTGGATTGCCTGAGCCTGCGGGTTCGAGACCCGCCTGGGCAAGTGAGACCTCATCTCTACAATAAATTTAAAAAAAAAAAAAAATTAGCCGGGTGTGGTAGCGCACGCCTATAGTTCCAGCTACTTGGAAGGCTGAGACGGAAGGATCGCCGGCGCCCAGCAGGTCGAGGCTGCGGTGGCTGGGAGCGGCCACTGCACTCTAGTCTGGGCGACGGAGTGAGACTCCAACTCAAAAAAATATATATGTTAGGTAATCCTATGCTTATGGTGAAGATTTTGTTAGTGCTGTATCAAGATTATGAACAGTAAATTATGCCTTCATTTATGTTTTTTTAAATAAAGAGATATATAGCTTGTATACATGTGAAAAAAGTTAGCTCATATATGTGTCACCTCCTGGGAGTTGGCTTGGAGAGGAAGTGAAAAGAAATTCTTTTTCTGTTTCATACCTTTTTGTGTTGTGAAAATCTATATCACGTGCAGATAGTACCTATTTAATGATAATACTTTTTAAATAAGCTAAGTGAAAAAAACAGCTGCTGTTCCTAAGGAAACAAGGAAAATGAATTTAAGGATATACTGTGATGCACACTCTATGTAGATTTGGCAACTTAGTTTCAAAAAGAAAAACTCTGAAACTAAACTATTAATCTGTGCTACCAGTCACATGTGGTTGCTGAACACTTGAAATAAGGTGGGTCCTTATTTAGATTTGCTGTAAGTATAAAATACATAATGGATTTTGAAGATTTAGTACAAAAATATAGAAAATACCTCTAAAAATAAGAGTAATTTTTATATTGACTACATTGCTAAAATAATACTTTGGATGTATAAGCTTAATAAAATATATTATTAAAATTAATTAGGCACATTTCTTTTTACTTCAAAATTTCTTCCTCTGGAGTATCATCCTCTTTTAAAAATTTTTATTTTAAAGATGTAGGGTACAAATCAGGATTAGGTACATAAATGGTCTATGTGCAGGTGAAGTTTGGACCTCCCATTGGTCCCTACTTCACCTTGTTTAGGATCACCTTTAGTGATGTTATGCACCCCACCCCCATCCTGCTACTGCCAATTCCTTTCTTGTAGTTTATGGTAAATGTTCAGGATCCACTTACAAGTGAGAACATGTGGTACTCAGTTCTTTGTTTCTGTAATAGATCATTGAGTATGATAAACTCTAAATCCATCCAAGTTACTGCAAAGTCCATACTTTTGTCCTTCTTTACGGCTGCATAATATTCCATTGTGCGTATGTACCACATTTTTTTTAATCTAGTCCATTTTCAGTGGGCAACACGATTGGTTCCATATTTTTACGATGTGAATAGTGCTGCAATAGACATGTGTGCACAGGTATCTTTTTTTGAGAATGATTTGTGTTCCTCCAGGTATATCCCCAGAAGGAGGGGATTGCAGGGTCATATGGAAGGTCAATTTTTATATCTTTTAGAAATCACCACACTATTTTCCACAGAGGTTGTACTAATTTACACTTCCACCAACAGTGTAGAAGCATTCCCTTTTCTCTGCACCTCTCCAGCATCTGTTGTTTACTAATTTATTAATGATGGCCATTCTTACTGGAATTAGGTGGTATCTCTGTGTGGTTTTGATTTGCATTTCTTTGATGATTAGTGAGGCTGGGCATTTTTTTCATGTATCTGTTGGCTGGTCGTATGTCTTCTTTTGAGAAGTGTCTATTCATGACTTTTGCCCACTTTTTTTATAGGGCTTTTGCCCACTTTTTTGTTTTTTTTGTTTTCCTTTTGGCACATTTGAGTTCCTTGTAGATCGTAGATGTTAGGCCTTTGTCAGATAAACAGTTGGCAAATATTTATTCCCATTCTGTGGGCTATCTTCCTTCTCTCTTAATGATTTATTTTGCTCTAAATGAATAAAAGACCTAAATGTAAAATCTCAAACTTTGTAAGATTCTTAGAAAAAGCAGGAGACACTCTTATAGACATTGGAATAGGCAACCAATTCCTGACCAGAACCCCAAAAGCCCATGACATAAGAGATAAGATAGACAAGTGGGGCCTCATCAAATTGAAAAGTTCTTGCAAAGCAAAAGAAACAATATTTTTACTTTTTAATGTCATTATTAAAATTACATATATGGCTCTCCTTGGCAATTTGTATTATATTTTTATTTGGACAGCAATGTCAAATAATTTTATTCAACATATATCCTGTGTGCCTACAATCTGCATAGAGAGTATATGTCTATTTGGGTATGACTGCTGAGTGAATTAATGTTTTAAAAAACTAGACATATACTTTTTCTCTCTTTTTAAAAAACATATTTAGTCTGATGTTTTAAAAAATTATTTATCAAACACTATCGTATACTAGCAGAGTACTAAGTGTTGCAAATGCAGCATGCATAAACATGGTTTGCCTTTGAGGAACTCACACCCCTTAGGGAAGATGTTTCCTTTTATAAAACACAATTAATTTACACAACAATTCTGAGGCTTTTATAAGCCCAAGATGTCACTTCAAAAAAGGACTACTATTCTAAAATCTTGTGAAAATAAGTTTATCCAGTTTATTTTTTTAAGACTAAATATTTTTTCATTCATTCTCTTCTAAGAGATTCAAAAGAGATTTCTGAATTGTTCCGTATGTAAACGTTGACACATATATTCCATCTTGGTTTTGAGAAGACCTATTGGCTGTGATCTAGTGAGATTACAGGTTTCTTCTGGTTGTGCTTGCCTGGCTTATCCATATTCATTTCTTTTTATTGTAGGTATAAAAACAATTGGGAAGAGTCCTGTATTGGGTGTGCATTGTGCCACAAGACCTTGTTATTTGTTCAGACATTACAGTATGTCACAATCATCAAACTTTGTAGAAGGAATTGATACAACAGAAATTTAAAAAACTGATATGAAAAAATAATTTTAGGTGAAGCTTCAATTACTGTTTATCCAGGTACTAAGCCCTAGAGACTATCACAGCATTAAACATTATAATTGTTCTTATTATTACATTAAGCTTTTTTATTGTTGCTTTAAAAAAAATAGAATAGATGGTCTAACTCTGATACTATTAAAAGATTCTTAGGTGCTGAAGGTCAGAATTCATAGCCCAATAAGTGACTATAAAACTTAGCTTCCTCGTCTGTCAAGTGTGAACATTAAAACTGGCTTGAGAAAATTGTTATGGGAATTAAATTGAATGAAATACAGTGAAAAGACACTATCTCACTGTGTCTGACAATGTAATAGATCGTATTGAATCTGACTAGAGAGAGAAAAATAAAATTATAAACACTAAGGTATATATATATAGTTTTTATTATAAAGATGTGGGGTACAATTCAGGGTTAGGTATATAAACACTGATCATGCAGGTATGCTTGTTGATGAGGTATGTCCCTCCCTCCCCTAGCAGTTTCCCTCAACTGCCAATCCCACCCCCGACAGTTTTCTACTACTGCCAATTGCTTTCTTATAGCATTATAATTGTTCAAGTTCTGCTTATGAGTGAGAACATATGGAACTCTGTTATTTGTTTCTGTGATAAATCACTGAGTATGATCGATTCCAAATCCATCCAAGTTGCTGCAAAGTCCATATATTTGTCCTTCCTTATGGCTGCATAATATTCCATTGTGTACATGTACCACATATTTTTTTGTCCAGTCCAGCTTCGATGGGCAACACGGTTGGTTCCATGTTTTTGCTATTGTGAATAGAGCTACAACAAACATATGTGTGCAGGTATCTTTTTTGTAGAATAATTTGGGTTCCTCTGGGTATATTCCCAATAGGGAATTGCTGAGTCATATGGAAGGTCAATTTCTAGTTCTTTCAGAAATTGCCACACTGTCTTCCAAAGAGGTTGTTTTTATGTGTTTTTGAGCCCAAATATTTATCTCACCATCTGTATTCAAAACTTTCAATATTAGTTGGGCCTGTAATCCCAGCACTTTGTGAGGCTGAGGTGGGAGGATCGTTTGAGTCCAGGAGTTTAAGGCCAGCCTAGGCAACATAGTGAGACTTTGTCTCTACAAAAAACCGGGCATGGTGGTGCATGACTGTAGTGTCAGCTATTTGGGAGGTTGAGGTAGGAGGATCACTTAAGCCCAGGAAGTTGAGTCTGTGGTGAGCAATAATTGTGCCACTGCACTCCTGCCTGGGTTACAGAGTGAGAACTCTACTATATATATAAAAGCAGTAGTTACTGTAGAATAAAATAGAAGTAATATGAACATCACATCAATTCTTATTTCAGTAAATGAGTCTTCCTGACTCCTGATACTTGGGAAATTGATTGGGTGTATGAGATACAACATGCTACATACAGTGACATGCAATTTGACTCTAGGAATTAAACAACAAAGTTTACTCTCTAGAGTTTTTTCATTTCTTGGAGAGTTTGCTAAGTCTAACTTAATTGCCTTTGTGATACTAGATGGCTGTTCTTTAATAATAATCTTTTAAAAACCACATAGTTTATTTGTCATCTGATAGTAAAGTAATCCCGTGGAACAATTTAAAATGCAGAGATGCTTAAGAGGGGACAAAGAGCACTATTCATCGTCCAAAGCTAACCCTTGTTGCCATTTTGGGATGATTGCTTGGTTTTGTTTTTCTCTTGCTCTGGTAACAATATTTGGGGAAATAACACTTAATGTAGAATTTCATTTTTCTTCCTTTACTTAACACAGTGTTAAGACAATCTGACTATATCCTCAAGGAATTAAAATGTCTTTCAATACACAATTTTGAAGTTTCTGTAAAGCATCATCATATGGTTATTACCATGATTTTGGACCATTCCAAAATCTTTTCATTATTTTTTAAATATTTACGCTATTTTTCAATTATTTGTTATAACAAATAATGCTGTAATGAACATATTCCTACACAAAGGTTTTGTTTGTTTTGCTTTTTGAATTATCTTCTAAGATAAACTTGTGGAAATAGAATTGCTGAATTCCTTTCCCAAAGGTTGTATCAATTTTACTTTTTTCAGTAGAATAAGAATTTAGGTCTTAGCACAGGAGAATCCTTTTAACCATGTTCAAAGGGTGGTGTTTTCTACTGGAAATTATTTTTTAAATTTTCCATTATTTTAAGCTTTATTCAACTATCACTCTAACGTACTTAATATTTTACTCCTTTGAATAACTCTAAGCAAATTGTTTTACCCTTTTGCGGAAACACGCCGCTAGTTTAATCATTTAACAAACACTGATTAAGTACTTACTGTGTGTCAGGTGCTATGTGAGTTCACAGCGATATAGTGATGAACATAGAGTTCTTTCCCTCAAAAACTGGTGGTTCTAGCTGGGGAGAAAGGCAGTTACCTTGCAACAGATGATTAATGAGATAATTTTGGGTTTAAGGTTAGAGTCAGACCGTTTGGGGCTTACCTGTTGTCTTTGCCACTTTTTAGGTGGCAAATTACATCTCTGTGTTGAGTGTTCTCATCTCTGGAATATGAATAATATTATAACAATCCCATGGTAGTATTGTGAGGATTAAATGAGATAATATCATGTTTGGCACATAAGTGCTCCAGAAATATTTGCTGTAAAGATGGTGGTGGTGGTAATGGAGAAGATGATAAAGGAATGTGGAAATGGTGAATTGGAGTATTGTTTGACCTGCACCCAGAGCTGAAGGTGTGATAGAGAGGACATGGTTAGAGAAAGTTTTTCAGGGAGACAGCATAGAAAATGAATTATGAGTCTGGGTGAGCTACATTTTCTATAGAGCTCAGCAGGGCAAGTTTTTAAATGTTACTGGCATTAAAAAAACTAAAAAAATTAGATGTTTAAACCTGGTTTAGAGATAATTTGGTCCAATGGTCTCTAAACTGGACTCAGAGAACCTAAGGTTTTGACAATATTCCTCAGGGTTGTTACAGGGAATAGGCAAATCTTCCCATTTTTTCCTTTCATTCAGCACAGTTCAGTTTTCTTTTAATCTATTTTATATATTTTGTTCCACATAACAGCTTACAATGTGTTTGGGGGAAAAAACACCAAAAACTTTTTTTTTTTATCTCTAAAAGATTAAAAGGGCCAGGTACCGTGGCTTACGCCTGTAATCCCAACACCTTAGGAGGCAGAGGCGAAAGGATTGCCTGAGCTCCAGCCTGGGCAATTTGATGAGACTTTGTCTCTAAAAAAAAAAAAAAAAAAAATTGGCCGGGCATGGTGGCGTGCACCTGTAGTTCTAGCTATTTGGAAGACTGAGGTGGAAGGATTGCCTGAGCCGAGGAGGTTGAGATTGTGGGGGCCGTGAGCATGACACTGCACTCCAGCCTGAGTGACAGAACGAGACTCTAACAAACACACACACACACACACACACACACACACACACACACACACACACTCGAGATTAAAAGATGTAGATTTCTTCATTTTATAGATCAAAAAGAGTCTGCATTTTTTTAAAAATATTTTTATTTTATTTAATTAATTAATTAATTTTTTGAGTTGGAGTCTCACTCTGTCGCCCAGACTGGAGGGCAGGGGCCGCTCCCGGCCACCGCAGCCTCGACCTGCTGGGCTCTGGCGATCCTTCCGCCTCAGCCTTCCAAGTAGCCGGAATTACAGGCGTGCGCTACCACGCCCGGCTGATTTTTTTATTTATTGTAGAGATGAGGTCTCGCTGCCCAGGCGGGTCTTGAACCCTCGGGCTCAGGCAATTCACTCACCTCAGCCTCCCAAAGGCGCGGGATTACAGGCTGAGCCACCGAGCCTGGCAATATTTTTATTTTAAAGATGTGGAATACAATTCAGGGTTAAGTATACAAATGTTCATTATGCAGCTACCCTTGTTGATGAGATGTGCCCACCCCCCTCCCCCAGCAGAATTCCTCTCTTGCCAAACTTCCCACCTCCCCCCTGGGCAATTTCCCACTACTAAAATGTCTGCATTTTTGAGATGATAGGTATTTCTGGGGATGAACTTTCTTACTCTTTTAACTCAGATCGATTAACAAGCATTGTAAACCCAAGACTCTGCCCTGTGTTCAAATGAATGTCAGCATGTCATTTAGAACACTGCCTTAAAAAGCACATACACTCGGCCAGGCGTGGTGGCTCAAACCTGTAACCCCAGCACTTTGTGGGGGCGAGGTGAGAGGATTGCCCGAGCCAGCATGTTTGAGACCAGCCTGGGCAACATGGTGAGACCTCAGTCTCTATAATAAATCAAAAAATTAGCCGGGTGTGTTAGCGGGTGCCCGTAGTTCTGGCTACTTGGAAGGCTGAGGCAGATGGATCACCTGAGCCCATCAGGCGGAGGCTGCAAAAAAGCACATACACTCAATAAAAACTATGCTTCATGGTGGGCAAGCCCAAGAGAAGCTTCAACCTTGTCAAGAGGGTAGATAAAAGGGAATTTAGTATTCAGGCATAACAAGCTGACTGAGTCTCAGGGAGAAAATGACACAGGGTATTGTCTCCTTAACTCCTGGGGTGTTGGCACCATTTGCAGTTTCTAGGCCTTTCTAATTATAGATGTTCTGTATAACATTGTTTCCACCTGCATCTATAAGAATAACAATATTCAGCACTTAACATTATCAAAGACCTTTCCAGCTTGAACTAATTAATTCATACAATTCCAACCATCTGGGACAGATAGTATTATTATCCAGGTTTTCTAGACACAGAAAACTTCAAAAGAGGTTTCTCCAAGGTCATACAGTAATTGGAATGAGGCCAGGAGTATATCTTAGAAGAACAAGATTTTTAAGTTCATTCAAAGATGACAGCCTTACAAAGACTGTCTAGATTTGGGGATAATTTGATTTTTTTTTTTTCCTCCAGGGTGCCAAACAGATGCCCTTTTGTTGGATACTAGCACACTGTTTTGTTTCTGTTGTGGCTTCTTTCCCAGAAAGAATGATTATACCCTCAGGAATTATCATGCACGTCATAATTCCTTGGAATACCTGGTAATTTTGGAGCTCTTAGAGGTGGCTAACATATGCCAGCTGTTTCATCTTTTTTACTCTTCTCCTTTATAATACCTACAGTATCACTTTTCTGTTGAGTGATATTAGAACATAGAGCTCTTGAATTGTAAAATGAAACCTTAGAAAACTCAGCTAGTTATAAAGCCTTCTCTGTCCTTTTCTGGCAACCAACTAATTGAAATTCTTAGGAATCACATACGCCTCAAAGAAAGTCCTTTCTAGATAATACTAGCCTTTTAGTTACTAGTTTAAAGAAAAAAGATTAAAAATAGCCCATACTTCCCTAGTACAAAAAAGTTAAATTTGAAGCAATAAGTGGCTCACAGATGGAAAATCACCATTCTCTTTCAACTTACGTTCTATACTACTAGTTGTGGTTTAAAAGAATCTTATGTCTTTACACATTTACTCATGTGGAGCAAGCAGGAAATAATATAGTTTTTTTTTTTTTTTTTTACTAATGTCTTTCTGAAAGAGTCAAAAGCTTATAGACTTTTATATAGGCTATAATTAAAGCAATGTCAAATTACAACAAAACTTTAACAAGAGTTCCATGTTGACTCAGACCAGAAGGACCAGGAAAAAGAAAATTCTGAAAGCTTTCAGAATGTAACAAATTTGGTGACTATTAATAAGAACTTCTTCTAAATATGAATCCTTTGAGATCCAGGCTCAAAGAACATCTATATATTGTTTGTATGTGAGTCACCATTTCAGAGGAAGTAGGAGTTTGGACTATGTGTTTTACTCTCAAGACTATTTTTAATATCAAGTTTTAGGCCTAGGCCACTACAATTTTAACAAGTTCCATAAATAAATCTCATCCACCCCAAAGTTTCAGGATCCGCTGCGTCATTCCTCAACATTTTTTTCATTGAGTAAAGCTGAGCAGTTTTGATATCTTAATTTCAGTTCAAAGACAATCTTCTGGAACAAACCTAAAAGTGATCAAAGTTTACATGAAAAGTTTGGATTTATATTCTCATTCAGTTTTCCGAAACAGCAAGAAAACAGCAATTCAATGATTACTGGATGCAGATGGCTATCAGGTGAGCTTCCTAAATTCCTCAGCCACCTGAAGAGTATCAGTTACCCGGCACCAAGATGCTCAGACAGCTGGTAAGTTCCACACTTTCATTCCTCCAGTCAGCAAGCCTGGGTTGGACTACTTGCCAAGGGGGCATGAATGCCAGCTGCCTCATAATATAATTAAAAATGAAACCCTGGAGCACGTTGATCACTTTACCTTTTTTCATAGGAAAATACTCACCAAAGCTCAAGTTAGGGTGACATCGCTTCTCTTTATGGCATCTTCACCATCATCCAAAACTTCCTGAAAGAATCTATTTAGAAACTAAAACTTTTCCATGCTGGTCTCAGGCCCAGAGCAAAAAGAAGAAGAAGAAAAAAAAAGAAGTTTTAAAATAAATTGTGAGGCAGTCTATTTGACCACTTTTGTTACTCCTTTTTTCCTATATTCATAAATAAAACCTGCCAAAACAAAGAATCTTCAATACCAAGATGAAACAAGCTTTTCATTAAGAATACTTTCTGAGGCAGAGAGTATTTTGACATATAAATATTTAAAAATAAATATTTGTATATTTTACCGGGAAAAATATTTTGTTCAAATTGCCCAAAGTAACAAAAACAAACGTAAGAAGTCTTCCTCTGTGTTAGGAAGGGATTTTTATGAAGTGGTTGATCCAAAAAATCCTAGCAGGCGTGAAAGATGAAGACTTGTTAGTTTTTTTCAGCGTTGATGTTTATGAGTTTGGCAAGAAAGGGGAATGCCCAACCTGAGGCTCTGTTTTGTCACCTTGGTAAGATGGTGGCCATTGTTTGCAGAGTCAGCTGCAGTTATGCTTCTTACCCTGTCTGCACAATATGGGACTCAGTGACTGCCTCTGTCTACTCACTGACTGCATCTTTGTGGGTGCTCCTGCTGTTCATAGTGTGTCTTTGATTTCTCTGCAACACTATAATTCCAAAGGATGCTACCTATAGACAACTTTCCTTACAGATCAAATCCCAGATAAATCTAAGCTTCTTCCTCTCCTTCTTTTAGCCCTGCCTCCCTAAGATGCTGGCACAGTAGACTGGGACTCCCTTAACCTTGGCCTGGGGCCTTCATGTCCCACCTGTACTTGACATTCTCCACATCAGGCTGCCCGGGCTCTTTTTGTTTGAGTTGGAGTCTCACTCTGTCACCCAGACTGGAGTGCAGTGGCTGCTCCCGGCCAACGCAGCCTTGACCCACTGGGCTCCGGGGATCCTTCCGCCTCAGCCTTCCCAGTAGCAGGAATTACAGCATGCGCTACCACACCCAGTTGATTTTTTGATTTATTGTAGAGATGAGGTCTTGCTGCCCAGGCGGGTCTCGAACCCGCGGGCTCAGGCAATCCACTCACCTCAGCCTCCCAAAGACGCGGGATTACAGGCTGAGCCACTGGCTTGCCCAGGCTCTTTATGTGGGCTTGGGGCCAAGTTCAGTCCCTGCCGGCCCTCTCCCTGAGAATTGATTGTCTGGGACAGTCCCTCAGGTACATTTTCTCTTGTACGTTTTCAGGCATTGATTCACCAATGCCTCCAAGGTCTAGAATGTCTTCCCTTCCTTCTCAGGTAGTGGACGTGCCCTTTCGTGATAAAGAAACAGCATTATTTATTTTTGATCTAACTTTACTGATGGGAATTATTGGACCGAAAGCAGGACTGTAACTGAGTGCACCTTGCAAATCATACCAAAGACATGGATGCTTATTATTCAATGTGCTTCACATCACCTAGTGCACTCAGGACCTCCTTGTCAGGAGAACTTTTGCAACATTTTCTATTCATCATCATTTGGAAGTATTAGTATCAAAGCTGAGGTGGAAATCAGACATTAAGTTTGCAAAATTCAGTGGATTTAAGGTCTTGTGTGGTCTGCTCTTCTGTATTCAATATCAGATGTACTAATCAAAGCCCACTTGAGAAAAGATATGTAACAGATATAAAACACAGACAACATAAGCAGGATCATAATCTTCTAGGCCCCTAGTGTTCAGGTTAAAATCAGACTCGTTGCAAGCTCCTGAAACGCATGCTTGTGCTCTAAATAAGTTCGCTTGTTCCAGGCTGTTGGATGACATGTTACTGCTAAGGCAGCAGAATTCACTGAAAGTTTCCAGTATCAGGTTTCCTTGGAACAGCCTTCGGTGTGGCTTCCGTCTTCTAAAGCTGATTGCTTTGCCATGGTGGGTGCTGACTTTGCACAATCTATCCATACTCTTGCATGCTGTTTCTGATGGTTGTATAGTTAGAGGTTTACCTCGAGCACACATTTGACTAAGCTATTTGGTTTAATAATCTCTTTTCCTAATGTTTGTTAGACATATATACCTTCAACTGGATGGCTTAGGTGTATAAGCAGGACTCTAGGAAAGGAGATGGGGTTATTAATCACTGTGGGCCTGTGATATAAAAATTTTCATATGACATTATGGTACAGTGATCTTTGTTAACTGGAGATACTTTAAAAAACATTATCAAATGTTGCAATAGGTTCAACATTTATTTGACAAAATGGGTTATTAGTTACTACAACAAAATGATGAAAAATTTACCAGTGCCGAGTTCATAGTCAAATGCAACAACACAATAAAATAATTAGAATAAAATGGAATGAAAATACAATAAAATATTTTAAATTGTGTGTCACTTTACAATAGGGGTACATTTTTACTGGTCATGGTGACTCATGTCTGTAATTCCAACATTTTGAGAGGCCAAGGCAGAAGGATCACTTGAATCCAGGTGTTCGAGACCAGCTTGGGGTCTACTGCAAGACCTCCATCTCTATAACAAATAAAAAAAACATTAGTGGGCATGGTGGCATGCACTAGTAGTCCCAGCTACCTGGGAGACTGAGGTTGGAAGATGACCTAAGCACAGAAGTTTAAGGTCACCGTGAACTAGGATGGTGCCTTCCAGTCTGGGCGACAAAGGGAGACAAAAAACGAAACAACCACAAAAAAAATAACCAATGAGGATATGTTCTGAGAAAAGTATGATTAGGTGATTTTACTGTTGTGCAATCACCGCAGAGTATACTTACACAAAGCTAGATGGTACAGCTTACTACACACCTAGGCTGTATGGTATAATCTATTGCTCCTACTCTGCAAGCCTGTACACATGTTACTGTACTAAATACTGTAGGCAGTGGTATCACAATGGTAAATATTTGTGTATCTAAACATAGAAAAGGTACAGTAAAAATATGGCATTATAACCTTATGGGACCATTGTCATATATGGGGTTTGTCATTGAACAAGATGTTAGGCAGTGCATTACTGTAGAATACCTTTGCATTTTGTCTTATAATAGCAGTCTGTACAAAATGTTATGTAAACACCCATGAACGAGTTGTTAATTACTTCTATCTCAGGGCAGGGAAAAAGTCTGTTGGGCAGAATTAATACAGTATTATTCACAAAGACGATGTTGCTCCCCAAAATAAGCTAATATGATCTTGGGATTTGCTAAGAGAAGTACAGTAAACATACATATTAACTACTTCGAATTTATCCAGCTCTATAGGGAGTATAAGTTTCAATTCGTGACCAAAATGAAAAGGATATTAATAAACCATAAGCTCATTCAGCACAGACCATCCGCATTGGAGAAGATGAGTGATATTTAACTCAACTGGAATATCCAGAGAGAACTCTAAGAGAAGCATGCTATCAGTCAGCAAATATCTGAAGGGTTTTTATGAAAAGATGTATAATATTTATTCCATAAGACTTCAAATTATGTGATGATGTAAGCTGCAAATATACTATTTTCGTCTAAAGTTAGAAATAACCTCAAAGAGTCTGAGTTATTTAAAAGATAAAATAAACTGCCTCTTGAGTTGGTAAGATTATTATGGCAGAGGTGACTTAACTGAGGCTGGACCTTTTGTAGAGAATATTGCAAATGCCCCTAAGCATCACCTGGGTGGTTAGATGAAGTGATATTTTGGTCTCTTCCAAACCTTAGATTTTATGATTTGGAGTTGTGGTTTTGATATTATACATTATTTCCAAAACATAGCAATTAAAGTAGATGGATGTTCTTTTCATTTGTTCCTTTGAATTGTCATATGACTAGTACATGACGATGTGGGTACTAAATGAATCACTAAGCAAGTGACAGTCTTCTCATACTGCACCAAGGTCTGCATAGTTGAGTAATGAAGGTCAGTAAGAATTTCCGCATCCTTTACCACCCAGAGGATCTTGGGGTTTAAAACATTTGATTAATATATTCCAAGAAATAAACAAAGTCAGTGTATTGATGTAGAGCGAAGTGACAAACTATGAGGCAAAAAATATGGGAAAGTCCCTCTGCAAGAACAGGACTAAAGACAGGAATAAAACACTTAATGTGTTTTCTGCGTGCCAGACACTGTTCTAGAAGTTCTATCTTGTCTTATTCATCAAACCTACCAACAGCCCTATGAGCTGGTTTTTATAATAATCATCTTCTTTTGATGACTGAAGAAACAGGCACAGAGAGGTTAAGTAATAATGCCTAAGATCTCAGAGCTGTTAGGCTAGGATTTGAATTCGGGCATCCTGGCCCTAAAGTCCACGCACTGAACACCTGCACACACTTAACAGAGCGTCTCTAAGCTGAGGAGAAGGAAATGGGCCATGGAGGAGAGAAGAAGGGCAAATATAAAGAAAATGACTAAGGAATAATGAGCTAGCAATTTCAATTATTTAAATTATATTTTTCAAAGAAAGGTAAATAACCACTCACGTGAATGCTTCCTGTAAAACTAGCAAACAAATGAAAAGACTTGCTTAGCACATTTCTAAATCTCTGCTAGAATCACTTTAACAAATTCACTTTGGAATATCCTTTATGCTTTCAGCATTCATGCCTCATGGATTTACCTTTGCAACCATCTGCAGGAACAAAGGGAAGAAACTCTCTCTTATTATCATTGCCTCTGTACAAAAGCCCAGAGTCATCTACCGCCATAACCCCCTGAAATGCCTGATCTTGGAAGCTAAATAGCATTGGACCTGGTTTGTACTTAAATGGAAAACTGCCTGGAAATCCAGACCCTTTAGGCTTTTTTAAAAAAAGTAAAGTGAAACCCAAACACAGTCATAGATGAATGAGGATTTGGGCATCCATAGACTCAGAGCAATTAGAAAATGTTATGTCCTACACATAACTGGTGGTGAGCAGTGAAGGAATATTTACGATCTCAACCTGATGTTTCACCATGTCAGCCCTAATATACACTTGATATGGTAGGTCAAGACAAAATAAGGACCACTTACTGGATTTTAGACACTTTTCTCTCCATAATATGGTATAGTCAGTGTTGAACAAGGGAAGAATTTGCAAGTATCCTTTACTATTCCTAATGTGCTCGCCTTGCAGAAACCTTAAGTCAAGCTGATATGCAGAAATTTCAGCTGGTTTTTTCTACCTATCCAGCAGGATGTACCCTTGAACTTGAAAGTAGAAGCTGACTGAATTCTACCTTTACCAGTTACATTTTATATTTTCCAGTTTAGTTTTACAAAATGCAGTAGGGTATACCAACAGATTGTTACTTTCATAGGGACATCACAAAAAAAATCTATTTAGGTATATGTCACCTTTCAAACAATTTCTAAAAGTTTGTTTTTTGGAATCCTGTGGACTGTACCCTCATCAGACCCTACCTAGAGCCAATGTAACAATAGACAAATATAAACCCAAAGTAGAATTCCAGGCACAGTGGCTCATACCTGTAATCTTAGCACTTTGGGAGGCCGAGACAGGCCGATTGCTTGGGCCCAAGTACGAGACCAGCCTGGACAACATAGCAAAAACTTATCTCTACAAAAAATTAAAAACTCAGCTAGTTGTGGTGACACACGCCTGTAGTCCCAGCTACTCAGGCTGCTGAGGCAGAAGGATGACCTGAGCCCAGGAGGTTGGGGCTGCCATGAGCTGTAGTCATGGTGATCAAGCTACCACACTTCAGCCTGGGTGGCAGAGTGAGACCTCAACTCAAAAAAAAAAAAAAAAGGTAAAATTCCAATCGTTGCCTGCTAATTCAAGTCCAAATGCTCAATCTGCATTATATGACTAATGGAGGGGGCTGAGGGATAAGAAGGTGGAGAACTGGCCCCAAAGGGAAGTCTGATAAATATCTAAAGCCATCTGCAGGCCCTAAGCATGTGTCATTTATTTAAACAACTTGTATTTTAGAATGTGGAAAGCCATAAAATCTGACAGAAAACCTCTAATAAGGATCAAAGCCAAGGATTTGTGGTCAGTAGGGGCGCTGAGGGGGAGAAGCAAGGGGAGAATGATTCCACTCCCTCTTCTTCCAGCTTCTGACTCACAAACTTAAAGCAATCAGAGGCAAGCATTTCTCAACAGAAAGCACAATCACTGTACAAAAGTTATTCAATATTCTCCTGCAGGTGTCCCACTGATGGATTCATTGCGTATCATGCCACAGATACAGGGTAATTTTGCCACATCAATTCCATATTTAGCAGAGTCAGTTGGACCCTTCTGACTAGATTCATACTCAATATCTTTTCAGTATTAATCAGAGAGATTAACTTTTTCTTTTTACTGAGGTAGCACATATATAAAGTGCATAAATCCTAACTGGATAGCTTAATGAATTTTCACATGTATTCACCTAAATCAAGATGCAGAACATTCAAGAATTCCACAGACTCTGTCATACCCCTTTTCAGTCAATTATTGTTCTTTGCCCTTGAACACTGAAGCAATTACTATTCTATTATTCTAAATTCTATCACCATAGTTTGTCTGTACATGAATTCATACACCCCCTTCCCCCCCACACACACACATGCACACATGAGAAAACAATGGATTTGTGCCTGGCTTCTTTTGCTAAACACTTTTCAGTGGGATTCACTCATTCATGGCATATAACAATATTCTGTTTCTTCTTTTTCCATTGTATAACTATACCCCAATTTAGCAGTTCTACTGTTGGATTTATCATGAACGTAATTGCTATGAATGTTCTTAGAACATTCTTGTATATGCTTTCTGGTGGACAAAAGCATTAACTTCTCTTCTGTATGTACCTGGTTCATAGGGTACACAGGTGTTTAGCTTTAGTAAGTCCTGCCACACTGTTTTTCTGTCGGTGACCTGCACTGACCAGAGGGAGGGTTAGGACCGCACCGGTGAATCAGAGACGGAGAGAAGAAAACTACTCGGAGGCAGCTCTTCTGGGTTCAGCCTGGCCAAGACCGAAGCCGATTTTATTCAAACCTTTTCCAACTTATATACCATTTTCTATACCCTCCAGCAATGTGATAATCACTCACTGGGGGCGTACAAGTTTCGTGCTTTACAAACTATGCATCACAAGACCACCACGAGATCTGCAATTTCCAAGCAAACAATTCAAATTCCATGATGCCTGCCGTGCTTACATCAAGGTCACAGGTGCACAATTTCAATACAAATCGTTCAAAGTGTTTTCCATAATGTTCAACGAATCATTCATATTATACTCTTTGCTCTATACCCTGATTAATACAAAAAACTTTCCTGAGTTAACTCTAGGTTCAATCCAAGTTCACTGATTCCCAATATTTTTAACAATTAATATTATCAACTTAACACTATACTATTAACCTATTACAATTTAACATAACGCCTTATAACTCAGTTAAAACTTATTCTTAAACTACAAAACTTTACTATAATTCATGTTTCATATGTCTAAACTTTAATTTTCATATGATCTAGTTATTGGACTTTAATACTATGCTATATCCTATTAAGCTAATACCTTATCGTTAATTCTTTTATAAATCATATAGTACTATTACACTTGATAATGTAGCAAAAGGAATCAAAACAGCATGCATAGATTTACGCAGCTATGAGTGTATATGTATATATTTTATCCCAACAAGTCTACTCTAAAAATCAAATAGTAGCTGTCACACTCTTGAACAAGGAAATGCAGGGCTTCCATGATGGCGGCCATGGGCTGAAGCAGACAGAGTTTCGGTAATTAACGAAACAAAAGAAAACGTTCTACCTGGCTAGGGGCAGGGGACAGAACTATCATGGTAATTTAGTTTCTAATCTTAGCCCTAGGGGAAACAGCTTTCGGGAACAAGGACTACCCAGTCTACCAGGAAATAGAAGTAAAAAAATATCTAGAAAGAAGCTAAACTTAGAAAGACAGAAACAATTCCGCCATGCACCTTCCATCAAGTGTACTGAGATTCACTTGTAAGTTTTACTGCCATGTATGCACACTGGTCACCAATCACACGCCAATATCATAGGTATAACTGATATCCTATGTCAGAGGCGATCTTCCAGATGGGCCTTTATAGGCCTCAGCCATGTAGCTATAGATGTTGGCTCCCAACAGCCTGGTGTGGTGGCCCACGCCTGGAACCCTAGTGCTCTGGGAGGATGGCTGGAGATCAGGAGCCCAAAGCCATCCTGAGCCATGCAGGGAGACGCTGTCTTGGCACTCTGGGGTCAAGGTGCCGATTGTGCTGGCCACTTTGGAGGCTGAGATGGAAGGATCATCAGAGCCCATGATTTCGAGGCTGGTGGTTAATGGAAGTAGTGTCTCTGGGCCCCAGCCTGGGCCTCAGAGCCAGACTCTGTTTCCATAAAGTTCAGAGTCGTAAACAGATTCTCAACTGTGCATGGTATGTTCACAGGGCAACTGGATTTAGAGCCAGGAAAAATGGGATGGGGGAAAATTTCTGCGGGTGAGAGATGTGCCCCTGGCCTTTCTTGGCAGAAGGTCCTCATTGCCAGGTTGGAGGATTGGCTTGTCTGGGTCACATTTCTCACCTCAGAGAGGAGAGTCAGCAGGAACCCGGCAAACTAGGCTAGGGAACTCCCGCACCCATGAGGGGTCAGTAATTGGTGGGGCATTGGGGCTAGAAGTGTAGAGCTTGAGGAAACCTCACATGTGGGCAGGAGGGAGGGGAAGGACTGAGGGCAGAAGGTTTGCAGAAGAATGGATTTCTTTCTTTCTTTCT
>NW_007248853.1:470226-477132 GCF_000164805.1 Carlito syrichta
ATCACACGCCAATATCATAGGTATAACTGATATCTATGTCAGAGGCGATCTTCCAGATGGGCCTTTACAGGCCTCAGCCATGTAGCTATAGATGTTGGCTCCCAACATTTTTCAAAGTCATCATTCCAGTTTACACCCTCATCAGCAACATATAAGAGTTCTAATTGCTCTACATCGTCTCCAGCAATTGTTATTGTCAGATTCTTTTGTTTGGTTTTGTTTGCTTTTACATAGCCATTTTGATGGGTATGTAGTAGTATCTGAATGTGGTTTTAATAAGCATTTCCCCAATGACTAAGACTAAGCACTTTTTCATATACTCATCCTATTATGAACATTTGAGTAACTTCTTTAAGGAAGGATCTATTCAGGTCTTTTAAAAAAATTTTTTTTGTTTTAAATATGTGGGGTACAATTCAGGGTTAGGTATGCATATGTTCATTATGCAGGTACACTTGTTGATGAGGTGTGACCCCCCCCCGCCCCTGGAAGTTTCCCACTACTGCCAATCCTTTTCTTATTACGATAGTCGTTCAAAGTCCACTTATGAGTGAAAACATGGGATACTTGTTTCTTTGTTTTCTGTAATAGATCACTCAGTATTATAACCTTGCAGCCATAAAGAAGAACAAAATTATGAACTTTGCAGCAACTTGGATGGACTTAGAGATTATTCAAGTCTTTGACCCATTTTAAAATTCAGTTGTTTGCCTTTTCCTAAGAATATGAGGGTTTTCTTTATATGTATTGAAAACAAGCTCTGAAAATATTTTCTCCCAGCCTGCGACTTGCCTGCTCACTCTCTTCTGCTGAACAGTCCTTGAATCCAAAGCTTCAATCTTGTTGTGGTTTGTGTTTTTTGTGACCAATTTAAGAAATTCTCACTTATCCACAGAAGAGGAATAATTAAGTACAAGATACAGGAAGGATTACTCTATCATTTTGAAGTTACAGTGCTTGATAAAATTGTCTGGCATTCTTGATAATTAGTTCCAGGTCTATTTTAGACAAACATTCCTAACCATAGTATATTATTTAGATGAAAAAATTTCCTCCTCCTTATGGGGAGAGGATGAATAAACAGAGCCCAGAGGATTTTTAAGGTAGTGAAACTACTCTTTATGGTACTACCATGGTGGATACCTGTCATTATGAATTTATCAAAACTTATAGACCATACAACATCAGGAGTGAACCCTAAATTATGGACCTTGTGTAGTAATGATGTGTCAATGTAGGTTCATCATTTGTTAACAAATGTATGACTTTAGTGTGGTGAGGTTGATTATACTGGTGGTTATGCATGTGTGGAGGCTAGGGATATATGGGAACTCTGTATCTTGTGTTCAATTTTGTTGTGAACCTTAAAACTGTCCTAAAAAATAAAGTCTATCTTTCTCAATTTTGCTTATCATTTCAAAGAATCAACTTTCCATTTCATTGATCTTTTGTAATTTTTTTTTGAAGTCTCTTTCATTTAGTTCTGCTTTGATCTTTATTATTTCTTTTCTTCTGCTAATTTTGGGTTTGGCTTGTTTTTTCTTTTCTGGCTCTTTTATATGCATTGTTAGATTGTTAATTTGTAATCTTTCTGCTTTTTTTTTGCCATAAATTTTCTAGCACTGCTTTTGCTGAGTCTCACAGGTTTTTGGTATGTTTCCATTTCCTTTTGTTTCCATAAATGTTTTTATTTCCATCTTAATTTCTTCATTGACCCAGTGGTTATTCAGGAGCATGTAATTTAATTTTCGTGTATTTGTATAGTTTCTGGAGTTCCTCTTGGTACTTATTTCTAGTTGTATTCCATTGTGGTCTGAGAAGATAGTTGATACAATTTTGATTTTTTAAAATTTGTTGAGACTTGTTTTGTAGTCTAATTTATGGTCCATCTTGGAGAAGGTTCCATGTGCTGATAAAAAGAATATATGCTGCAGTTGTTGGATAGAATGTTCTAAATATCTATTTGGTATAAAGTCTAGTTTAAATCTAACGTTTATTTGTTTCTTTTATGTTTAGATAATGTGTCTAATGCTGAGAGTGGAGTGTTGACTAGGAACTAGAAAGAGTTAATACTCAATAAATGTTCTACTATATATCTTTTTCAATAAAAAAATTACCTGAATTTAACGACCTTACATATAATGGTCTAATAGAGAACTACATTGTGTACACACAGAAAACCAGATTATACAATCAGATAAGTATATGACTGTGGCCTGGTATGGCTGCCTGGCAAGGAAGATTTCTGGAATTCCATCACTAGTGGATCATTGACCAGGGCTGTGTTGGCTGCTGGCAGTAGCCCACTGGCCATGGTAGGCTCAACAATGGTGGGGAGCATCCTGTTGGTACTCATTGAGGGTGTTGGCATCCTCCTCACTCGCTGCACGGTCCAGCAGTTCCAAAATGTGACCCCGTTCCTGGAGAACCCCAACCAACTGCCCCCTAAGGAGGGTACCCCAGCCCCAGGTTATCCCAGCTATCAGCAATACCACTGAGCAAACGACTGACACCACCACCATGGGAGTCGCTCTTTAGTTCCCTCCCTGATGATCTACCACAAAGGGAGGGCGCTTAGTTCGCCCTGGGACTCCAAAGAGGTCTTCTACTCTGCTCCCTTGTCCCATTGTGGGGGTAGGGCATCCCCCTTTTCTCTCACGGCATCCCAGCCCCATACTCAACATGGAATAAGCTCTCACCCCAGCTCCTTTGTGTGGCACCCTGATGAGTATTTAAAGCCAGTTTTGAAGGGGAAAAAAAAAACAGTATAAGAAAACTTACATGTATATAATCTAAGTAGTAAATCTTGTCTTTAAACTCACATCTGTATTTTATAGGCTTTCTATTAACATGTGAAAACCGCAAATTGTTTACTGTTCACTGAGTATTGACAGAACTGAATATGGGCAAAAGTTAATGTGAAATAAATACAAGGGACATTAAAGCTTTTCACAAAACTCCTGAGTCACCTTCTATGTAATTTAATATTAGGACAAATATTTGCATGGATCATCCTTTTAAAATGGACTCTTATTTGTTTAAGTTAGATTCAAAATATCTTGATGGCAGAGTGGTATCTTACATGCCACTATATTAGTCATAATAAATAGCAGAGTGCTGGGCATGGTGTTGGCTTATTGACCACCGAGAAGACTTTATGAAGCAATTCATCTAGAGGATTTATCTTCAGATCCTGTTACATTTTGGGCTTATAAAGTTTTGCTTATGTCTTCTAGAGCCTGCTGATTTCTAACTCGCCATACATTTTTATTTCTGCTTTGAATTGTGAAGTGTTTTACAGCACCACTGACTCATTGCTACAGTCATTGTTAGAACGGTGGTTCTCAAATTTTAGTTCCCAGTCAACCAACAACATCACCTGGGAACTTGTCTGGAATGAGAATTCTTGGGCCCTGCCCCAGACCTTCTGAGTCAGAAAATCTGGGGGTAAGGCCAAGCAATCTCTTTTTAACAAGCTCCCACGTGATTCTGATGCATGCTAAAGTTTGGAAAGAATGTGCTGGAGAAGTAAGATTACTATTTTACCCATCTGAGTTTTGGATAAAAGTTGACATTTATTAATGAAGTGAACTTCAAATGATCTCTAGGAACTATTTCAAAGATAACCATTTTATTGGAGGTTATTTAATTTGTTAATGTGGACTACAAAATTCACTAACATGACTCAAATTTTAAAAATACAAAAAGACATATAAAGAAATGTCTCCCCTTTACTCCTATATTCCAGAGGTGAACCAAGATTACAAGTTTGTTTTATATTCTTCCGGGGTTATTTTACACATACACCAGAAAATAGATGTATTCTGTTTTTTAACTTGTTTTCCATGCAAATTGTAGTACACTTTGTGCACTGTTCAAATGCATCATTTAAAACATTCTTTTAGTGTTTGTTTGTTTGTTTGTTTGTTTGTTTTTAGAGATAGGGTCTCCCTATGTTGATCAGGTTGTCAAGCAATCCTTTCTGCCTTGGTATCCCGCGTAGCTGGGAGTAGCCATCTTTAATAGCACTCAGGCATTTGTGATTTCAACATTAAGTTTTGTGGTCTTTTCCATGTTTTGCAAAAGAGGTATGTTTTCTAGGAGCTACTTATTTGTTTTGCATGTACATGCTTCCATTAAATAAATACTAATATTGTATACTAACAATGTATTTTCTTTTTCATTGATTTCCAAAGATCTTATTTAAATAATCAAATATATAGAATTATTATCAGCAACAGGTACGATTTCCCTTTATTTATCATGCTCAAAAAGCTCAGCCTTCTACCAATGCTGCACTTTAATCATATATAACTGATTTAGCTTTCAGAGTAAGGTTTGAGCCATGTGCTACTCATTCAGTAATACTGGAATTTATTCCAAATTATGCTGAAAGACATTGGCTTTTGACCTTCCATCAAGAGTTATATTAAAGTTCTTTTTTGAATTTTCTTCTATTCTGTTCACCCACATCTGGCATAATACCAGTTCATTTTTCACTAAAAAATAAAAAGCAAAAAATGATATTCTCCTCTTTACTCTTTTAGCAATGTTACTATCCTGACTCTTGATCTCTGCAAGCAATTATCTAGTTTCTTCAAGACTCTCTTTAATATTTTTTAAAGGAGCTGAAACATTTAAAATAGCCCTTTTGTCTGTGCCAAAATGTTCCCAGCTGTCTTAAAATATGAACCAAATTATACTGAAGAACTTATCTTTTTAAAATAAAATCCACAGTAGTGATTCTAAATTCCCTAACTTAAAATTCATGGTCCACAATATTCTGCTTTTTCAGAGATATCTCTCTTGAGTTTCCACTCTATAAAGATTATCATTTTTAGTTATCCATGTCTTTCTGACATACTTCTCTTTCTGTATCTTCATTCCCCATGTGACTTTGTAAACTTGTTTTCTACCCATATTCCAAGGTTTTACCATGTGACTGAAACGCCTTCAAGCATTTAAGACAATTTCTCATTTGTATATGGGCCTATTGCATCTTATTGAACCTCATAACTATCCTATGATATAAAAAATATGAACATTTTTACTCCATATTACAAGTGAGAAAATTGAGGCCTAGAGAGCTCAGTCATCCTCAAGTCTTCTGCATTGACAAGCTGCCCCGCTCATTTGGCACTCGCTCTATACTGCCTTGTAATGTTGCCTTTTTATGTGTGTAGGACTTGTCATCATAACTTAATTTCTTTCAAGGCTGTTTATCTCATTGTTCCCTGTATTCTCTCCTATGACTTGAACTTGACAAGAATTCAGTAAAGATTAGTCATTTGACTTGTTAAAATCAAATACTCATAAAACTTTCAGCTCAAAGGGAGTCTTATAAATCACTTAATGAATACTTGCATTGGTCAAACAGGTTTGAAGTTTGTATGGCCCTGGGGGTAACAGGTTCAATGCCATTCATTTTCATCAGAATATTTGAGATTAAATTAATTTTAAATAAATACCGATATATAATCATATAGGATATAAAAATTAAAGTTTTAAGATGAATTATAAGGTAAGTTTTTAAGATGAAACATAAAATTTCAAAGAAACTTTAGAAAAATATCAAAACTGCAACTGGCTCCTTCAGGCTACTCCAGATTTCTGGTATTGAAGAGTAAATGTTTTTTCTTCTCTACATTTGATACTATTTCTATAGAAAGAGTTGAGAAGCTTGAAGTATAACTCTAATTAAAGTCTGGAGAGGTTAGGCAAATTGCCCCAAATCACACATTAATTCAACCAATATTGATTTAGCCCCTACTATTAATTGTGTAAACACCAGGGTTACAATGACAAACAAAACAGACATAAAAACACTGACCACATAAAGTTTGTATGCAAGTGGAAGTGAGGGGAGAGCAGAGTTGTTAAGTTAACATTCAATATGCATAAACCATATAAACCAGTCACTCCCTTGGTCAGTCCAGCAGAAAATAATATTAAACGCAACTCAAATCTTTAGTGCAGTTCTTCAGTAAATACCCAAGAGAGTCCATTCTTATTGCAGAATGGAAGAACTTTAACACCATTTCCTGTGCCTTACATTCTCAATATTTCTCTTAGCAGCTATTCTCTGATAAAAACTGATTTTCCCAAAGTCTTCCTGACTCAGCCTGAGAAGCTCCTGACTCTTTGGCCTCTTACTCCTATTTTTTTCCTCTTCTTCCATCTGTTCTATCCTGAATGCAAAATGAAGCTAGATTCTGGCAAGAGGTTTCTTTAAGTGATTGTGGTGGTGGAAAAAATATGAAATCTCATGAACTGATTTTTTCTCCTGTTGTGTTTTTTATTGACACAATAAAATAGATATAGAAGTACAGAGTACCTGACCTAGGTTGGGATTAGAGAAGACTCTTCTGATTAAACAAACTTATAAGCTGAGCACAGGCAGTTAAATAAGTATTGTATTAACCAGGAGAAGGAGGTAAGAACATTTCAGACACAGAGATCATAGGCAACAGGACCCCACTCCATGGTGGGCAGAAGCACACAAATGACGAAGAACCATTGTAGTTACAGTAAAAAAAAAAAAAAAAAGGGTGTGGGGGAAGCAGTTGGAGAGGGAGGCAGGGGTCCAATTATGTAAGGCCTTGTGGACTAAGTGTAGGATTTGATCTCCTTCTCTGAGAACACTAAGAAGCCATCAGAAGGAAGCAGAGCGCTGACATGATCACATTTGTGTTCTGAGGCAAAGAATTGGTGAGGACTAGAAGATGTGGGGAGGACAATTAATAGACGTCTGCTGAATTGAGATAGTGCCAGGGTAAAAAGAAGAAAAATTCAGAAGCTCTGTGAGAAGAAAGGGTCAGGATTTAATGACTGATCGGACATGATGTTGAAGGAGAGAGAGGTCAAGGACAACTCCTCAAAAAAAATAATAAATAAAATAAAATAAAA
>NW_007248853.1:477170-503457 GCF_000164805.1 Carlito syrichta
GTCGCCCAGACTGGAGTGCAGTGGCCGCTCCCGGCCACCGCAGCCTCGACCTGCTGGGCTCCGGCGATCCTTCCGCCTCAGTCTTCCGAGTGGCCGGAATTACAGGTGCGCGCTACCACACCCGGCTAATTTTTTGATTTATTGTAGAGATGAGGTCTCACCTGCCCAGGCGGGTCTCGAACCCGCCGGCTCAGGCAATCCACTCACCTCAGCCTCCCAAAGGCGCGGGATTACAGGCTGAGCCACCGAGCTCGACTCTTGTATTTATTTATCTCATCAATATCCACCTAAAAAGCATATGCAAAGCATCTTGAATTTAATTGAGTATGTTTTATTGCCATTCAAAGAATGGCATATACATGGTATCATTTAGTTTAGTAAAATAGGTAAGAAGCAAGGTTTCTAAATTTCTTATATGGTATTATAAAATGAAAGTATAAGTATCATCTGTAGTCACAAAATGAGTAGGTAAGAGATGTTCAGGTTATTGACCACTGTATTTTATTGTATTTATTTATTTATTTTTGAGTTGGAGTCTCACTCTGTCACCCAGGCTGGGGTACAGTGGCACGCGCACGGCCACCACCGCCCCAACCTGCTAGGCTCAGGCTATCCTTCCGCCTCAGTCTTCCAAGTAGCTGGAACTATAGGTGTGCACTACTATGTGCAGCTAAGCTTTTGATTTATTCTAAAGACAAGGTCTCGCCCAGTTGCCCAGGCTAGTCTCAAACCCTGGGCTCAGGCAAGCCTCTTGCCTCAGCCTCCCAAAGTGCAGGGACTACCACCACACCCAGCGTGGATCACTTTATATTAAATCACTCCAAAACTTAGTGGCTTGGAACAAGAATATTATTGTATTATTATTTCTCATGATTTAGGGGTTTGACCGGAAGAATAGATTTATTCTCTAAAGCTTCTGTAGTCATATGTCTGGCTGGTGATGGTGATATTGAGGTCTCCCCTCCACTTGCATACAAACTTTATGTTAGTGTCCTTGTCTGTTTTGTCTGTCTTTGTAACCCTAGTGTTCACATAATTAGTAGCAGGGGCTAAATCATTTTTGGTTGAATTATTATGTGATTTGGGGCAATGGAACACATTCATCTCTCCATGTGGCTTGAGTTTCCTCATAGCATGGGACTTGGGGTCTTTTTTGGGGGGGAGATGTGTGAGATTTATTTTATTTTTATTTTTAATATTTTATTTCAAAGATGTGTTGTGTAATTCAGGATTAGGTGTACATGTGGACATCATACCATTTATACATGTGGACATCATAAAGTTTGGGCCTCCCTTTGGTCCCCTCCCTGCCTGGTTTGAGATAAGTTACCCTTGTTGATGTTGTGTTCCCCACCCTGACCCCAGGAGGATCCCACTGCTGCCAATCCTTTTCTTATAGTATTATGGTAAATGTTCAGGGTCCGCTTATGAGTGAGACCATATGGTACTCTGTTCTTTGTTTCTGTGATAGGTCACTGAGTATGATAGACTCTAAATCCATCAAAGTTGCTGTGAAATCCATATGCTTGTCCTTCTTTATGGCTGTGTAATATTCCATTGTGCATATGTTCCACACTTTTTTAATCCAGTCCGTTTTTGATGGGCACCACAGTTGTTTCCATGTTTTTGCCATTGTGCGTAGTGCTGCAATAAACATGCGTATGCAGGTATCTTTTTTGTAAAATGCTTTGAGTTCCTCCAGTAGGGAGATTGTTGAATCATATGGAAGGTCAATGTCTAGTTCTTTTAGAAATTGCCACACTGTTTTCCAAAGAGGTTGAACTAGATTGCATTCCCACCAGCAGTGTAAAAGTTTCTTTTTCTCTGCACTCTCGCCAACATCTGCTGTTGTTTGTCTCATTAATGATGGCTATTCTTACTGGGGTTAGATGGTGTCTCAATGTGGTTTTGATTTGCATTTCTTGATGATTAGTGAGGCTGAGTACTTTTTCATGTGTCTGTTGGCTGCTCATAAGTCTTCTTTTGAGAAGTGTCTATTCATGTCTTTTGCCCACTTTTTAAAGAGGCTGTTTGGTTTTTTTCCTTTCAGTACCTTTGAGTTCCTTATCGATCCTGGAAGTTAGGCCTTTGTCAGATATACAATTGGCAAATATTTTTTCCTATTCTGTGGGCTGTCTCTCTGCTCTCTTGATGGCTTCTTTTGCTTTGCAGAAGCTTCTCAGTTTAATGTGGTCCCACTTGTCTATCTTATCTCTTATGGCATGGACATCTGGAGTTTTAATCAGGAAGTGGTTGCCTATTCCAATTTCTGTGAGGGTGTTTCCTGTGTTTTCTAAGATAGTTTGAAGTTTTACGTTAAGGTCTTTGATCCATTTAGAGTTGATTTTTGTGTATGGTGACAAGTAGATGTCCTATTTCAATCTTCTGCATGTAGCCAGCCAGTTTTCCCAGCACCATTTACTGAATAGGTTCTCCTCTCCTCAGTGATTGTTGGTGGAAGCTTTGTCGAAGATGTGTTAGTTGAGAAACTGAAGTTTTGCTTTTAGAATCCCACTGTTCCATATGCCTGTTCTTGTACCAATATGAGGCTGTTTTGATTATTGTAGCCTTTCAGTAAAGTTTAAAGTCTGGAAGTGCAACACCTCCCACTTTGTTTCTTTTGTTAAGTATTGTTTTTGGCTATTCCTGGTTGTTTATAGGGACTTGGGTTCCAAAAGTGATCATTCCAAGAAAACCAGGCAGATGTTGCATTGACTTGTATGACTTAACCACAGAAGTCAGTTAAACTGCTGTAGTCACAGTCCTGTCTGGATTTAAAGCAAGGGAATATAGTCACTATCTCTTAAAGTGAGGAATGACAGCATCACTTAAAAGACGAGCAGATAGAAGAGGAGGTGTTATTATAGCCATTTGGGGAAACACAATCTGCCACAAGAGAGAAACGTAGATGGAAATACAGTCTTATTTGCTGGCCAACAAATATTTGGGACTGAGTAAGCATTTCTTCAATGTATAAATAGGTAATTAGAATAGGATATGCTGTCTTCCAAATAATAAACTGATTTTTGTTTATTATTTTTCATATTAAACTACTCTTTATCAAGAATCTTTCTTAAGTATAGAGAGATCTAAACTAATGGGAAAAACTTAAAATTATGAAGGTGATAATTTTAAGTTTAGCTTTTGCGTTTTTCTTAAACATTCTAATTTATATGAAATAAGATATAAATTCACATTAAAAGTAAAAGCATAAGTCCAAATTATTATAATGACGCATATTTCATTTTAGTGTTCTGGTGGACAGAGACTGAATAGTTAGGATAGTCAATGTGGTAGGTTTAATAATGATCCCCTAAGATGTCCATGTTCTAATACTCAGAATCCCTGAATATGACCTTATATGTCAAAGGGACTTCACAAATGTGATTAAGTTAAGTGCCTTGAGATTGTGGAGATTGTCTTGAATTATCCCAGTAGGCCTTAAATATAATCACAGGTGTTCTTATAAAAGGGAGAAAAAGGGATAAACTGGATTCTATGAGGGTAGAAGGCAAAGCCACAGAAACGCATATTGGAAAGAGGGAGCCTGGAGACAGTGAATATTAGTATCCTTTAGAAATGGGAGCAGAAAAGAAAGGGTTCTCTCCTAGAACTCCCCAGTAGAACCAGCCCACTGACATCTTGGTTTTAACCTCTTAAGACAAATTTTGGACTCTGGCCTCCAGAACTACAGCAGAATAAATTGGTGTTGTTTTAAGACACTAAATTTGTGACATGTTGTTACAGCAGCAATAGAAAATGAATACAGTCAACAAAATGATGACATGGGAAAAAAACCTTTTGCATCTCAAATAATTCAAAGCCACATGTTCTTCACCTGGCATAAACAGGAAATAGATATGGTGAGTAAAAAAAATGCTAAAGATTGTAGATATTAAAATGAGTATGTATGACTGTAAAACCACATGCAATCTATGTTAAAAGTTTTCAGGTTAGTTGGGGTGGCTCAAGCCTATATTCCCAGCACTTTGGGAGGACGAGGTGAGAGGATTGCCTGAGCCCATGGGTTCGAGACCAGCCTGGACAACATGGTGAGGCCTATCGCTACAGTAAATCAAAATATTAGCTGAGCATGGTAGCACATGCCTGTAGTTCCAGCTACTTGGAAGACTGAAGCAGAAGGATCAATGGAGCCCAGCAGGTTGGCGCTGGGGAGGCCCTGAGTGTGCCACTGCACTCCAGCCTGGGCAACAGAGTGAGACTCCAACTCAAAAACAAACACAAATTTTTTTTTTCTTTTTGAGGCTGGTAGTGCAGTAAACAATCTTCCTCCCTCCCTCCCTCCTTTCTTCCCTTCCCTCCTATTTTTCTCCTCTCTTTCTTCATCCTTCGCTCTTTTCTTCCCTCTTTCCTCTCTCCCTCCCTCCCTCTTCCTTCCTTCCTTCTTTCCTTCCTTCCTTTCACCTTCCTCTTATTTATACAGTATAGAGTCATAAATCCTAACTGTGTTCAATAGGTTATAAGCTGTTACTGTTATTATTTATATTAACATTCAGTTTGTCCCAGTTTTAGTTAGTGGGAGCCACTTCAGGCCACTTCCTATGTCCTTTTGGTATGTACCTTTTGATATTATATTTTAAGCACATTCTTACAGGTACAATAAGATGTTCCTGATTCATCTTGCACTTCCTGCTCTAGTTTTGGAATCAATATTTCTCCAAGGAACCTAGATTCCATTTATTGGAGTAAAAACATCTAGAAACAATGGTCTGGGTAGCAGGTGTGCTTTTGGATGGAGTCTCTTCTAGGCCCTATAAGTGAACATTTGGAAGTTATACACACACATAGATGCAGATACCATACATATATAGACATATCTATATTTATTTGTATATCTATAACTATTTCTACCTGTATCCACTAATCTATGTCTATATAATAAAAATCTTTCATATTTATAACTCTGATTCCAATGCAACACCACAGGGTACAGCTTAGTTTCCCTTTTCAATGTTTCTAACTTTCTTCACCAGCAATAAAAAGTTTATCTTTCATTATCCTCAATAAATTCAAACGTTCGTTCCAACTCAGAAAACACAAAAAATAGTTTTGGAGTTGCTAACACACTGAGAAAAGCAAACCTACTAGAGTTAATATTTGTTTCAGGTCCTTTGCCTTTGAGGTAAAATTTAAATACCATGAAATGCTCAAATCATAAGTGTACAGTTTGATGAGTTTTGACAAATGCATATTCCCAGATGACCCACACCTCTATTAAAGTTAGAGCATTTTTTCACCCTGTAAAGTTCCCTTATGATAACTCTTCCTAATTGTCACCTTTGTCACAGGCAAACATCCTAGATTTATTTTTCCACCATAGATTTTTTTTGGTCTTGTCAAAAAATTCATATAAATGAAATCATAGACTGTATTCTTTGTATCCAGACTTTTTTCATTCAGTATAATATCTGTAAGATTCATCCATGTTTTAGAAGTATTGGTAGTTCTGTCCTTATGAATAGTTTTTTATTGTTTGAGTACATAGTACCACAATTTGTTTATCCATTTACTTATTAATAAATTATTGGTTTGTCTTCAATCTTGGGTGGCTATGAATGTTTTTGTCCATGACATTGTGTGGACATATGCCTTAACTCTTCTTTGGTAAATATTTTGGAGTAGAATTTCTGGGTCACAGGGCAAGTGTATATTTAACTTTATAAGAAATTACCAAATCTTTTCTGAAAATGGTTGTACAATTTTGTATCTCATCAGCAATATATGAGAGTTCCACTTGTTCCACATCTTGGCCAATATTTGTTATTTTCAGAATTTTTAAACTGAGTCATTCTGTTTGGGCATAGACTAGCATATAACTAAAGTTTTAATTTGAATTTTCCTGATGATTAGTAATATTGAGAACTTGATCATTTGCTTATTGGACATGCATAATATTTCCTTTGCTGTGTATCTCTTAAAGTTTCTTAGCCACTTGTTTCTTGGATTGGTGTCTTTATTAGTGAATTATAGTAATTATTGAGGATCCAAGTTCATTGTTAGATATATATTTTACAAATATTCCTAGTCGATGGTTTCTGGTCTATTTTTATTTGTCTTTCAATGGGAAGGTTTTAATTTTGATAAAGTTTAATTTATCTTTTCAGAAAAATTCTGTGGTTGTTTTTCTGCTCTAAGAAGTACCCCTAGGTTTTGATAGTATACTTATGTTTTACTTTTATAATATCTATAGTTTTAGCTTTTATATTTAGGTCTACGATTTACCTTGAATGAATGAGGTAGAGGTTATGGATCTTTTGTTTCCATATGGATATCCAGTTAACCAGCATAAATTATTGAAAACTTTCCTCACTGAATTGCTTTGGCACCTTTGTCCAAAATGAAGTAACCATATAAATGTTGGTCTCTTTCTGCTTTTTATTCTGTTCCATTGACCTATGTGTCAATCCTTTTGTGAATATTTCACACTTCCTGACTCCTATCATTTATATTCAGTTTTAAAGTTAAATACTATAAGTCCTCCAGCTCTGTCTTTTTATTTCATGTTTGTTTTGGCAATTCTAGTTTCTTGGCATTTCCACACATGTTTTTAAAAGAATTAGGCTTTCACTTTTATAAAAATATCTGCTGAGTTTATGGTTAGGATTGCAATAAATTTCTTGATCCATCTGGGAAAGTTGACATCTTAACAATATTGAGTCTTCCAAAACATGAACATGGTGTATCTCTATATTTGTTTAGGCATTACTTAATTGTTCTTATTGGTAGTCATAATTTTTAGCATTGAGGTTTTACAGATCTTTTGTTAAATCAGTTTCTAAGTATTTTCTGTTTTAATACTAATGTTAATAAAATGATCTTAATTTGATTTTAAATGTTGTTTACCATTAGTATGTAACTATGCAATTAATATTTTATATTGACCTTGTATCCTAAATTCTTGCTAAAGTCACTTATCAGTTTTAGTAATTTTTTTGTAGATTCTGTAAGAGTTACTATATAAACAATTATATTATCTGCAAAAAGGAATTGGTTCCTTCTTCCTTACGATAGTTATGTCTTTTTTTTCCATTTTCTTGTCTTATCAAATTGATTCAGACTACCAATAGAAGAGAAGTTAAGAGGAAATAGGCATCCTTGCCTTGTTTCCAATCTTAGAAGAAGAGTTGCCTCTTTTACTATCAAGTATATTAGCTGAAGGGCTTTCATGTATGCTTTTTATCAGGTTGAGGAAGTCCTTTTTTATTCTGAGTTTTTTGAGAGTTTTTGTCACAAGTGTATCCAGTGGAATTACCATGTGGTTTTTTTTTTTTCTTTATTCTGTTACTATGGTGAATTATACTGATGGATTTTCAAATGTTGACCAACATTTCATTCCTGGGAGAAACTCCAGTTAGTCACGATATATTATCTTTTAAAAATATTATTGGATAAATTGACAAACATTTTGTTAATGATTATTGTGTCTCTATTTATTAGGAACATTGGTCTCTAATTTTCTTTTTTCATATCTTTATAATATGAAAAAGTGTTATACTGACAAAGTTAGGTGACTACTTTGATGGTCTCATAAAATGAGTTGAGAAGTATTTCCTTTTCCTGTTTCCTGAAAGAGCTTGTATAATAGATGTCAGTTATTCAGATTTTCTATTTCATTTTTTGTCAATTGTGATAAGTTGTTTTTTGAGTAGTTTTTCCTTTCATCTAAGTTGTGGAATTTATTGACATAAAGTTGATTATAAAATTCTCCAATTTCCTTTTTGTTTTTTCTAAGATCTTTAGGAATATCTCTCTTTTATTCCCAATATTGGTAGTTTATATTCTTTTTCTCTTACTTTCCTCTTCCCACTCCTCCATTTTGTCAGTCTTGCCAGAGATGTATTCATTTGATTAATCTTTGCACATTAAAAAATATATTTGTGTCTGCTTTCTATAATGTTAGTTTCTCTACTGTGTTTTCTGTATTGCTGATTTTTTTGCTCTTATGCATTTTATTCTCTTTTACTTAATTTGGATTTAATTTGTCTTTCTTTTCCTAGCTTTTCAATGTAGAAATTTAGATCATTGATTTGAAAGTTTCAGCTATCTAATACAGTCCTTTAAAGCTCTAAATTTTCTTATAAGCCATGCTTTAGCCTAGTCTCACAGACTTATTTGAGAATTTAGATTTTTAGAATGTGCTTCGTTATTATTCGGTTCAATTCTAAAAAATAATTTTCCTTATGATCTCTTCTTTAATATATTTGAAAGTATTGTTTACTTTTAAAATATTTCTAAATACCTCCTAGATATTTATTTATGATTTCATTGTGTTTTCTTGTATTTAATTGTATTATGATTTAATTGTATTTTCCTGGGACTACAGGAGCAAGCCACAACGCCTGGCTAATTTGTTTTATTTTTTGTAGAGATAAGGTCTTGCTTAGTTGCCCAGATTGGTCTTGAACTCCTGACCTCAATCAGAGAACATATTCTGTAAGATTTCAATCTTTTGAACTGTATTGAGATATCTTATGTCCCAATTTATGTTTCATCTTGATGAACATTCTATATGAAGTGCTAAGTGCTCTATGAATATCAAGTAGGTCAAGTTGTTTAATAATGTTTTTCAGATATTCTGAATCCTTACAGAGTTTTTGTTAGTTCTTTTATAGTTTATTGAAAGAGACATGTTAAAATCTCACTCAAAATTGTGATTTGTCTATTTCTCCCTTTAGTTCTGTCAATTTTGTTTTTATATATTTTGATGGTCTATTATTAGGTACATATGCACGCATGCTAGTTGGGTTTCCCTGGCTAATGATTCCTTATATAATATGTGTCTCTATTTTCGGCAAAATTCCTTCTCTTAAAGTGTATTTTGTTTAATGTTAAGAAAACTTCTCTGGCTTTTTAAATTGTTTTGTTTATATAGTACAACCTTTCTATTCTTTTACTTTCAAACAATCTGTGTCTTTATATTTAAAGTGCATCTCTTTCAGACAGCATATCACTGGGTCTTGCTTTTTACTGCATTCAGACAGTTCTAAGTTTTAATTGGATTTTGTTTGTTTTTTTAGAAAGGATCTTACTCTGTCACCTGGACTGGAGTGCAATGGCATGATCTTGGCTCACTGCAACCTCGACTTCCTGGGCTCAAGTGATCTTCGTCTCACCCTACCAAGTATCTGGGACTACAGGAGCAAGCCGCAATGCCCAGCTAATTTTTTTTATTTTTTTGTAGAGATAGGGTTTTGCTTAGTTGCTCATTGGTCTTGAACTTCTGACCTCAAGCAATCCTTCTGCCTCAACCTCCTAAAGTGCTGGAAGTATAGGCATGAGTCACTGCATATGACTAATTTGATTGTTTAGTCAATTTACATAGAATATAATTATAGATACTTTTGGATTTAGATCTATCATTTTATTATTAGTTTCTTATTTGCCCACTCTGATATTTGTTTCTCTGTTCTTCTTTTTCTGTCTTATTTTGTGTTAATTAGATACTCTTAGTATTTCATTTCAATTCTCTATTGGATTTTTTTTTTTTTAGATTGAAAATATAGTTTATTTAGAAAGTAAATTGGTAGAGGACGGGGCAAAACTTAGGAAACATGGCAACCAAAGCTCAAGGAGCCACAAGGCCTGACCAGAGTTTAGCAAAGCAGTGGCCCTTTATTGGATTTTTTACTTCTACCTCTTAATGTTGTATTTTAGTGGTGGCTCTAAAGATTACAATATGTATTCTTAACTTCAGCACAAGTAATATTAACTTAAAGTTAAATATCATTACATGTAAAATATGTCTTGCAAGGCTATGATTTTATTTGCTCCCAATCTTTGTGCTATTTTATAGTTTACATCTGTTTATATTGCAAACCCCAAAATATAGTGCTGTGATTTTTACTTTAAGCTCTCATATGTCCTTTAAAGAAATTAAGAGAAGAAAAAATATTGTTATTTACATTTATTCATGTATTTACCATTTTTGGGTGGTCTTCATTTGTTCTCGTACATCCAAATTACCATCTGGTATTGTTCCCATTTAGCTTAAGGGATCTTCTTTCGCATTTCTTGTTGTGTGTATTGGCTGATGATTAATTCTTTCATTTTTCATTATTTGAGAATACTTTTATTTCTCCTTCATTTTTGAAGGACACTTTCACTGGGTGTAGAATTCTGAGATGACAGGCTTGTATTTCAGCACCTCAAAGTTGTAATTCCATTGTTTCCTGGAATCCAGTCTCTTGATTTGCCAGTCAAAATTTGCTTGACTGTTGCTCTTCTTGTCATGTGTAGCTTTTCTATGGAAGCTTTCAAGATTTTCTTTATCTTTCAAAAAATTATTTTACTGCCAGGTGCGGTGGTTCAAGCCTGTATTCCCAGCACTTTGAAAGGCTGAGGCAGGAGGATTGCCTAAGCCCAGGGTTTCGAGACAAGCCTGGGCAACTTGGTGAGACCTCGTCTCTACAATAAATAAAAAATTAGCCGTGGTAGCACGTGACTATGTTCCAGCTAGGTGTAAGGTTGAGTCGGAAGGATCGCCTAAGCCCAATAGGCAGAGGCTTTGGTGGCTGTGAGCGTGCCACTGCACTCTAGCCTGGGAGGCAGAGAGACTCCAACTCAAAAAAAAAAATTATTTTACTTTCTTTTGTCTAGGCATTGTTTTCTGAATTTTCTTTCTGTTTTGTTGAACTTCTTAGATCTGTTTTGACCATGATTTTAAAAGATTTTTTTTACACCATTATCTACCCCCTCTCCTTCCAGGACTCTAAGTATATCTGTGTTAATCTGTTTGATGTTTCACAGATCCTTTAGTCTTTATTAACGTTTTCAATTTCTTTTTTTCTTTTTTTGAGTTGGAGTCTCATTCTGTTGCCCAGACTGGATTGCAGTGGCACGCTCCTGGCCACTGCAGCCTCTACATGCTGGGCTCTGTCGATCCTTCTGCCTCAGCCTTCCAAGTAGCTGGAACTAAAGGGGCATGCTACCACATTCGGCTAATTTTTTGACTTATTGTAGAGATGCGGTCTCGCCAAGTTGCCCGGGTGGGTCTCGAACCCATGGGCTCAGGCAATCCACTTGCTTCGGCCTCCCAAAGTGCTGAGATTACAGGCTGAGCCACCGAGCTGGGTCTCAATTTCTTTTTCTTCCCTGTTTTTTATATTAGATAATTCCTGTTGATCTTTCTTACAATTCACTAATCTTTTCTTTTGCTGTTTCCAGTCTACTGTTAGGCCAATGCTTTTTTTTTCTTTTCTTTTTTTTTATTATAAAGATGTGGGGTACAATTTAGGGTTAGGTATACAAATGTTGATTACAAAGGTACCCTTGTTGATGAGGTGTGCCCCTCCCTCCCCTAGCAGTTTCCCTCAACTGCCAATCCAACCCCCGCTTCCCTGGCAGTTTCCCACTACTGCCAATTCCTTTTTTATACTATTATAATTGTTCAAGGTCCACTTATGAGTGAAAACATATGGTACTCTGTTCTTTGTTTCTGTGATAGATCATTGAGTATGATCGACTTGAAATCCATCCAAGTTACTGTGAAGTCCATATGTTTGTCCTTCTTTATAGCTGCATAATATTCTATTGTGTATATGTACCACGTTTTTTTTTTATCCAGTCTAGCTTCGATGGGCAGCATGGTTGGTTCCAAGTTTTTACCATTGTGAATAGAGTTGCAACAAATATAAGTGTGCAGGTATCTTTTTTGTAGAATGATTTGAGTTCTTCCGAGTATATTCCCAATAGGGGAATTGCTGGGTCATATGGGAGGTCAGTTTCTAGTTCTTTCAGAAATCGCCACACTGTCTTCCAAAGAGGTTGCACTAGTTTGCATTCCCATCAGCAGTGTAGAAGTGTTCCTTTTTCTCTGCATCCTTGCCAGCATATGTTGTTGTTTGTTTATTAATGATGGCCATTCTTACTGGGGTTTGGTGGTATCGCTATGTGGTTTTGATTTGTGTTTCTCTGATGAGGAGTGAGACTGAGCACTGTTTCATGTGTCTGTTGGCTGCCTGTATACCTTCTTTTGAGAAGTGTCTATTTGTGTCTTTTGCCCACTTTTTAATGGGGCTGTTTGTGTTTTTTTTCCTTTTGGTGTGTTTTCCTTTTGAGTTCCTTGTAGAGCCTAGATATTAGACGTTTGTCAGATATACAGTTGGCAAATGTATTTACCCATTCTGTGGTCTGTCTCCCTGCTCTCTTGATGGTTTCCTTTGCTTTGCAGAAGTTCATCAGTTTAATGAGGTCCCACTTGTCTATCTTATTTCTGATGGTATGGGTGCTTAGGGTTCTCATCAGGAATTTGTTGCCAGTTCCAATTTCCATAAGGGTGTCTCCTGCGTTTTCTAAGATTCTTATAGCTTGAGGTTTACGTTTAGGTCTTTTATCCATTTGGAGTTAATTTTTGTGTATGGTGATAAGTAGGGGCCCTATTTCAATCTTCTGCATGTGATCAGCCAGTTTTCCCAGCACCATTTGCTGAATAGGTTCTCCTCTCCCCAGTAGTTGTTGTTGGAGGCTTTGTCAAAGATAAGTTGGTTGAGGAATTGAGGCTTTGCTTCTGGAATCTGTATCCTGTTCCATTGGTCTATATGCCTGTTCTTGTACCAATACCAGGCTGTTTTGATTACTGTCGCCTTATAGTAAAGTTTGAAGTCTAGAAGTGTGATACCTCCTGCTTTGTTTCTTTTGCTAAGGATTGTTTTGGCTACTCATGGTTGTTTATGTTTCCATATGAATTTCTGTTTTGTCATTTTCAGGTCTGAGAAGAATGATGTTGGTAATTTAATGGGTATTGCGTTGAATGTGTAGATTGCCTTTGGTAGAATGGACATTTTAACAATGCTGATTTTTCCTATCCACAAGCATGGAATATTTTTCCATTTGTTCGTGTCCTCTTGGATTTCTTTGAGCAGTGTTTTGTAGTCTCATTGTAAATGTCTTTCACTTCTCTGGTTAGGAAGATGCCAAGTTATTTCATTTTTGTGTGTGTGTGTGGCTATTGTGAATGGGATTTTGCTTTTAATTTGGGTCTTTGCCTGCTTGTTGTTGGTGTATAGGAATGCAACTGTCTTTTGCACATTTATTTTGTACCCTGAGGCTTTGCCAAAGTCCTTTATCAGTACAAGCAGATTTCTGAAAGATTCTCTTGGATTTCAAGGTATAGGATTATATCATCAGCAAAGAGGGATAGCTTGACTTCCTCTTTTCCTATTTGGATACACCTGATTTCCTTTTCTTGTCTAATTACCCGAGCTAGGACTTCCAACTCAATGTTGAACAAGAGGGGTGAGAGTGTGCAATCTTGCCTTGTTCCAGTTTTTAGGGGAAATATTTCCAGTTTTTGTCCATTTAGCAATATGTTAGCTGTGGGTTTATCATAAATGGCACTTACTATTTTGAGGTATGTTCCTTCTATACCTAGATGTTTGATGGTTTTTATCAAGAAGGGATGTTGGATTTTATCAAAAGCTTTTTCTGCATCTAATGCAATAATCATGTGGTTCTTGTTTTTACATCTGTTGATGTACTTAATTGCATTTATGGTTTTGTGAATGTTGAACAAATCCTGCACCCTAAGGATGAAGCCTACTTGGTCATGGTGGATGATTTTTGAGATGTGTTTTTGGATCTGATTTGCTAGAATCTTGTTGAAGATTTTTGCATCTATGTTCATAAGGGATATTGGCCTGTAGTTCTCTTTTTTTGTTGGATCTTTACCCGGTTTGAGTATCAGTGTGATGTTAGCTTTGTAAGGCCAATTTTCAAAAATTCAATTATTATAATGTTCATTATTGAATTTGCATTTGGGTCTTTTTGTTCCCATTTTCCCCACTTACATTATTTTTCTAAATTTTTGAAGATACTTATACTAGCTTCTTTTTATTTTAAGTTGGAATCTCACTCTGTCAGCCAGGCTGAAGTGCAGTGGCATGCTAACGGCCACACTAGCGTTGACCTGCTGGGCTCAGGCAATCCTTCCTCCTCAGCTGTCCAAGTAGCCAGAACTACAGGTGCACACTACCATTCTTGCTAGTTTTTTTATTTATTGTGGAGATGAGGTCTCACCAATTGCCTGGGCTATTCTTGAACCTGTGGGCTCAGGCAGTCTCCTCACCTTGGCCTCCCAAAGTGCTGGAATTTCAGGCTTAAGCCACCATTCCCAGCCTATACTAGCTTCTTTAAAGATCTTTTCTGTTAATTCCAACGTCTGGCATATATTGGTTTCTATTGATGGGATTTTTCTTGACTCTGATTCAAGAGATTTGCTGTTTCTTTGCCTGCATGTCTAGTCATTTTTTAAATTGCCTCTGGTGCATTTAATGATGCATCGTAAAGATTCTTGATTGTCTTATATTTTTTGGCTGAGTGTTGAGTTTTGTTCTAGCAGGTAATTACCTGACTTGACTCAGACTGTACATTGTATATACCTTGTCAGGGCATTAGCTGAAATTTCTATTCAGGTTTTCAGCCTGTTGATTGAGTTCTTTGAAATCTCCCAAACACATACACAGGTCAGAGATCTGCAGAAGTGTGTGTGGAGTTTATACATAGATTTAGAGGCTCCCCTATCTGTGGCTACCATCTTTCTAGAATTTCTCCTCTCATAATCCAGTCATGCTGGCAGTCCCAAACTCTGTCCTTTGACTCTTCAGGCAATTAAGAGAGAGAGAGAGAGAGAGAGAGAGAGAGAGAGAGAGAGAGAGAGAGAGAGAGAGAGAGTGTTTGCTTGAGTTCTAGCTTCTCTGTATGAGGAGGACTGAGCAGTATCTTCAACAGAAAAATCGTATATAGTTCCCTTCCTTCAAGGTTTGATTCCCTTCTAGTTTCTGTCTGCTTTTGGTCACTCTCCAGTTCCTTCAAATAGATATTATTTATATTTTTTCATAGTGTATAATTGTTCTCTGCAGGAGATTTTATTTAATACCAGCTACTCTACCATTACAAAAAGTGAAACTTTAGGTGACTACTTTTTAAAATCATGTTTTGAAAAACATGATTTATTTTATTGCTTAACGATAACTGAGTCTTCTAATTACTGCCACATTCCTGAAACAGAGAATGCAGAGGAGGGCTTACCTAGAACCTCTGACAATTACACTGAAATAATTTAGATCACTGTGCTTTGTTGACTACTTCTGTTGTCACAATTTCTGAATAATTAGCTCAGTAAAATATACATCAAGGACAATGGGCTTAGGCGATCCTTCCTTCTGCTTCAGCCTTCCAAATAGCTGAAACCACAGTCATGTGCCACCATGTCTGGCTGATTTTTTTGATTTATCATAGAGATGAGGTCTTGCCAAGTTGCCTGGGCTGGTCTTGAACCCATGGGCTCAGGCGATCCACTCACCTCGGCCTCCCAAAGTGCTGGGATTACAGGCTGAGCCACCAAACCCTGGCTATTAAAGTTCTTAAGGGAAATGTACTGATAGAGAAAAATGAAGGATATTGCAAGGTTAATTGCTGTCAGATCATAATCGCAGTAAGAAAATCTGCATGTAGAGTCTAAATAATAAAATGACCAACTAAAACTTTAAAAAGTAAGAAAATGTTTCATATAAACTTCAAATAATTATTACCTCTTAGCTCCATTGGAGCAGAAACTACATTTTATACTTTGTTTCATATTGTATACAGTGGATTTATTAGAGTATCTGCACATGGTAAAGTACATAGGAAGAAATAGTATCTGTTAGTAAATTATTTGGGGTTAGCTATAATAAAGAGTAAATGATGATCATGTGTTTCAATATATTTTTTTCATAAAAATAATTGGTCTCTCATATACCATGTCAAATATATAACTAATATGTCTGAGATTACAAATTGCACTGCTATATTTAAATCTGCTTTATGGAAAATGAGACAAACATTTGAATATAAGGGAAGTCTCATAATAACATGAATAAATCTGTGATAACCATCTTATAGAAAGGCATCGAGGCTGCTTAGAAGTGTTCTATAAAGTACAGGCTCAGGTTTAAACTAACCTTAAGTAAATCTTGATAAAGGACCTTTCTTTGCTAAATAAGGCTACCTTAGGTCTCCCCCAAAGAAGGCAAAAATATACCTGAAACCCTTAGCTTCAGGCCACTCCAAGGGCTCCATTCTTCATTGGTTGCATAACTTGCTTTTAAAGCAATTGAAATCATGTCTGGTAAAAGCATGCAGTTGCCTTGTTTCCTATTTTAATATTCTTCTAAATAGATCAGTTACAGTTCAGAGCAAGTGTCATCTGAGATCTGCATTAATAATGAAAGCATAGACTAGAAGAAAAAAATAAAGATCTAAGTCCTAATACTTTATCACTGAAATAAAAAGAAGGAAGTATATTTGCTAATCATGGAGTAAACTTAAGTATCATTCAAAACTATTAAACTTCCTGAAAGCTTTTCCTAAGGACAACCCAGGAATCAATATAAAGCAGCAAAGTGACTGTTTTGTTTGCCTTCCAAAAAGCACTGTAGAAAATAAATATTTAATGGTAGACAAGTCAATATGCTGAATGTAAGGAATAATGGCTTGGAAAAGTAGATTGAAGGATTTTGTTACATTGGAGGATCAAGTGAATTACAATTAGTCTAATGATAAAGCCTTTCAAGTTTTATGGTCGTCGTCCTGAAATACTAGGCATGGGTTTATTATAAAGCCCATTTTCATGGTCCACAGAGCTTCATCATAGATATGTAGATACCACAAACTCAAAATTATCCACTCTGGATCTACAAGCCTAAGATTGAATTTACCTTTCTTTTTCTTAGTTTATCATTTTTACCTGGCACACAAAATTGAAGGCATGTCAAGAACCTATAATTTTGTTTGTTTGTTTGGTTGGTTGGTTGGTTGGGTTTCTTTTTTTGAGACAAAGTCTTACTCTGTCGCCCAGGCCCAAGTGCAGTAGCATGAACCTGGCTCACTGTAGTCTCAACCTTCTGGGTTCAAGTGATCTTTCCACCTCAGCCTCCAAAGTACCTGGGACTACAGGTGCACACCACCATGCCCAGCTAATTTTTTTGTTTTTTATAGTGACAAAGACTCACTATGTTGCCCAGGCTGTTCTCAAACTCCTGGGTTCAAGCTATCCTCCCATCTGGGCTTCCAAAGTGCTTGGGTTATAGGCTTGAGTCACCACACCGTGCCTACAATGTTTTTAAAAGAGCATTTACCTTGGTCTCTGTATGAAAGATAAGGAACTAGTAGATCAATCATCAACAAAGACGTCTGACAGTTCAGCCTAATCTAATTTGAAAATGTTCTCCCTTTAAAAGCAATGGATTTATTAGTTTATATTCTGAGGAATGCAAGGACCAGTTCTTTTATTCCAAAGATTCGGGTTCTCCATCCCCACCCCCCCACCCCCCACCCCGAGGGTTCTAACCTTTTTTTTGAGAGGGAGCTACTTGATTTTCTTAGAGCTGTTTGATTTCCTTGAAACCTTAGGATTGTTGGATTGTTGACGCCCTGTGGGTGTGTCTGTTCAAGTTGTTGAGTAAGGGAATGAGGAAGGAGATGACTGTGTGTGTGTGTAGTAGAGAAGGGAGGTGGCTATGAAATGGATTTCTTCTTAAATTCCAGAATACGTTTGCTATCTCATTATTTTTTAGAATACTTTTTTTTTAGAGCAGTTTCAGGTTCCCAGCAAAATTAAGAGGAAGGTATAGAGATTTCCCAAATATTCCCTGCCCTCACATAGATGTAGCCTCTCTTATTATCAATATCCCTTTCATTATTATTTTTACCTTCCGAAAAAATTTCTTGGTACGGTTCGATTTTCTCCTTTTAGATTCTTTATCTCACAGTTCATTGTTTTGACTTCATGGGATCCTCTTGAGATTTTCAGTTCTTTCCTTTGTTTCACACTAGAGGAATGAATGGGAGTATAGACACGAGATGTAAGGCCCAGAACTGGGGCACCAATTAAAGCAATTAGCAAATAGAAATCATCTAAGCTATTCTTAAGAAAGACACTGTCACTTGGAAACAGTTAAGATAAATGCGCAACCTGGAGTAATGTATTTGACTACTCTGTGCCTCAATTTCTTCATCTATAGAATGAAGACTAAAGATAGTACTCCATACATAGAGTTGTTGCAAAGATCAAACAAAAGTCATACATGCAAAAACACTTAGGAGACTGCCTGGCACAAAGTCACACATTCATGTTATGCATCATTGTTATAATTGTTTGCATTTTCCACACACAAAAAATAGATGTCATGAATGTTATTATTCCATTCATATCCATGAAAATCTTTTCTGATCTAGATCGATATACATTCATATATTTCTATATAATTTTATAATATGATAAAGGTTCAAATTGTTTTACCTCATTTTGTTTCATTTAAACATATCTGTGTATTGCATCCTCCACTTGTTATTTTAATTTGTATACGGTAATATATTATGGTTTGCTGAAACATTTAAATACTGTTGGGCATTTGAACTGATGATAATTTTCCCACTTTAGGTAAAGCTACAATGAAAGTTGCTTTAGTTTTCTTCCCTCGGGGGAAGGGATGGGTAATGGATCAAAGAGCATGTTATAGATGACTCCCCAGAACCGTGTAACCATTTTATATTTCTACCATTTTGTATATCCAAAATTTTATATTTGTACATTCTATTAATATGCAAAATATACCTCTGGCCTTTGCCTAAGGGCTTGTCAAGCTTGAATATTATAGTTTTAAAATTTTCTTCCAGTTTAATATTTCTTACTGTCTTCACATTGGTTGAATTTGCCTTCATTTTCATTTTTAATAAGACTATGATTTTTAAAAACACAATGATTTAGTCTAAATTTTCTTGACTGTAAACCTTTGACCATTCCTCAAGTGGAAAGTGGCTATTGAGTTACATAATCATTTATTTTCCTCATATATATTGGGAGAAAGCTATTATCAGATGACGTTGGTAACACATGTGTTCTATACTAGACATTTTCCTTTACAATACTTTTATTTTACATTTTGTTGCATTAAAGTTAAAAATTTTAAATATACTCAGTCCCTCTTACTTCTGGTAACAACCCCTATTTTCTTCAGTGATTAGAAGTACATGTTCCTTTCACATTTGAGATAGATAAGCCTCTCCAGTTTTTTTAATGCTTTTTTTTTTTAAATCCCAGCTGGAACTTATTATACTGTTTAGTCTCATGTACTTATTTATCTAAGTTTATTTTTTCCAATCTGTTAGCCAACTATTTGGTAGACAATTTATTAAACAGTTATCCCTTACCCTGTATTTGTTTTGTCTCTGTTATAGGTTAGGTTCATACTTCAAACTTTTATAACCCAAGACCATATGATTTTGATCATTGTTGTAGTGTGTTCAACTTTCCACATTTGCTGAGTTCACCCTTATTACCTATAAAATGTCTTGATATTGTCATTTATTTATTCTTTACTAGTGGTTCTCACAGGACCTTGTTACTATAGTAAATCACTATATTAAAAGTTTTAAAAATTGTTGTCTTCATTTAGTCTCTAAAAGAAGAACATGACATAGTTCTTTGGGCATGTTTAAATTTTTTTTCATTAGAATTTACTCTACAAAAAAAACCTATTTCATCTGGGCACAGGTTCATGCCAGTAATGCCAGCATTTTGGGAGGCAGAGGTGAGAGAATTGCCTGAGCCCAGGGATTCAAGACCAGCTTGGGCAAGTTGGCAAGACCTTGTCTACAATAAATCAAAAATATTAGCTGGGTGTGCGCCTGTAGTTCCAGCTACTTGAAAGATTGAGGTGGAAAGATTGCCTGAGTCCAGCAGGTCTTGAGGCTGAGGATCATGCCACTCTCCTCCAGCCTGGGCCAGAGAGTGAGACTTCCACTCAAAACAAACAATAACAACAAAACAACTGTTACACATTAAGTTTAGTGCATTGTTGATATCGTGGATTCTGTTTTCTGGTTGTGTATGCCAATTTTTTATTTGCGTCCATTGACATTTTAAGTATAATGTATTACACAAAACACAATTTGTAACATACAAAACACATAATGTGTAATATGCAAAACACGTAATTTTTTTACATTCTTTGTTCAGGGTTATGCAATATGCAAAAGATTTAAATTTGTTTACAGTCTTCTTTAATGATAGTAATGGCAGTATGACATACCCTCATTAGGTTTCTGTTTTTTAAGTAAATTGGCTCAAGTGTTTCTGACCCCAGTGTTTCCTCATTAAAGAAACTTTTAACAACAGATTACACAAGCACTTCTGGTTCTTTTCATTAAAATATCATGTAAAGTTGTGCATTATTCTTGAGCTATACATCTGGGTTGGGCACAAAAGTAAATAAAATGCAGAACTACAAAGAGCAGAGTTATAGAGAAGTAATGTGTTTGGTGGCTCAGGTCAGACTGACCTGGATTTTCATCCTAATCCTGTTATTTATTGACTGTGTAATACATAACCAGTTTAGGGTTCAACTTCATCACTTATAAAATGGATATAATAGTATCTACCTGATGGGTGTGGTGGTGTATGACTAGTACTCAGGAGGCTGAGGTGGGAGGATCTCTTCAGTCCAAGAGTTTGGGGCCCTCCCTGGGCAACATAGCGAGAGCTCATCTCTCTTGAGTATTTAAATAATAATTTTACACTTTACATAAAGTGTAAAGTGTAAAATGCCTAAAGTGTAAAATACCTAAAATAGTGCATGGCTCACAATTGCAGTTTGGTCTTATTATTTTTATCATGATCATAATCAATCTGAATAATTCAGAATTTTCATCAAGGAATTTTTGAATCTGTAATATCCAGCAATCTACCATCTACTGTTGTTCAAATCAGTAACTTCTTAGAGGTCTGTTCCCACAACTTCTAAATTACCAACTTTGATAGTAATACCTTTATTATTAAATACCCTTTTTTTAAAGCTTAGTAAATGTTGTTCCTAGGCTTTTAATTTTTACCTACATCATCCTTTCCATTTTAATGATTTGCATAACCTTTCTTTAAGGGTCTAATCAAACAACACAGTTTGACAAAAACAAGCAGACTTCCAAAGTTCACTAATGCTGAGGCAACGGTCTCTACTCTGTTGCTCTTTAACTGATTCCCATTCCTTCATAGAGATTAAGTTTCTCCCGATTGCAAGTCAAATGAGCATAGTACTCATGAAAGGCCTGGTTTTAAATTCTACTTCAGAAGGTTGGGATGTTTATTAGGTTAAATTCAATTAAATAACATACGTAGAAACAACTAGCAGCCGGGCGTGGTGGCTCACACCTACAATCCTAGCACTTTGGGAGGCCGAGGTAAGAGGATTGCCTGAGCCCTAGGGTTCGAGACCAGCCTGGGCAGCTTGGCGAGACATCAGCTTGACAATAAATCAAAAAGTTAGTCGGGCATGGTGGTGAGTGCCCGTAGTTCCAGCTAATTGGAAAGTTGAGGCGGGAGGATCACCTGAGCCCAGCAGGTCAAGGCTGCAGTGGCCATGAGCACTCCAGCCTGGGCAACAGAGTAAGACTTCAACTCAAACGTAAACAAACAAACAAACAAGCAACTAGCAACAATCTGGCACATAGTTGTTCTTGAACAAAAACTGACGGCCTTCTGCTCTTTTCCTTTTCTTTCTCTGTGGCACACTTCCAGCATCCACAGGGGGCTCCTGTCAACCTGTTTGAACCTTTTACTCCCTGTGCTCTCAAGGATGCCCGCCACACAGTCTTACAGCTACCAAGAACTTCCACTTGATAGTGTTGGGACTCAGAGAACAGTACCCCCAAATAAAGGCCTCAAAAATATTAGAAGTAAAAGTTTTTTCTGAACTTTTCCTGTCTTCTTGCCTCTGAGGCTAGCCTAAGCAACAGGATCCGTCTGTCCCCGGTTCATGTTATTGAAGTCAAAATGCCTTTCCCCAAAGTCAGCCATAAAACTTAACTTTCCCTCTGCCTTTCTGTGTATAAAACTGACCATTTGAAAAAGTTATCCAACCCACCTTGTTTAACTATAGGTCATTAGATCACCATTCCCCATAGTCAAAACAAAACAAAACACATACTCAGAGAAGTCGCCCAAAAAGCTAGACAGACAAGCCTTACAGGGTTTCCCCACTTAGTGTATTAAAATTAAATCATGCCCTTTTTGTCATATTTCTACATGGCTGCCCATACTTTGTCTAACTTAAACATAAAAATAAACATTTTCCTTTATACCTTTGGGTCTTCATTCTAAAGGCTTCCACGTACATGTTAATAAAATTTATATACCTTTTTCCCCAATTAATCTGCCTGTCATAAATTTCAGCAAAACTTCAGAGGACAAAGGGAAAATTATTATAGGGTCAAGCCCCTATAATAGTCACCTGTATCTGGGGTCACTGTTTTTGAACTTAAAATTCTCCCATAATAACAGACAAATGACCAAAGATAACAAAATAAAAAACCGTACATAATATCTATGACAAAATATCTGCCTGATGCTAAAATACAAGTAATTGAGGAAAGCCACAGACAGCGACAAGAGCTGGGGGGTATCAGCAACTGTATGATAGAAAGCAGAGGAAAGTAATGAGATGTTGACGGATCTGAGAATCTCAAAACAGCAAATAGTCATTCACTGAAAACCTTGGAGTTTCAATGTGAAAACAGCAGGTGAAATTGGAAAGAGTACTGCACACATCAATGGAAGAGGAGTACTAAGTATCTGGAGGGGCACAGTGATTATTCAAAACCAAGCAGCCCAATTTCCACTCCTGTTTAAGCACTGCACCAAAGAAACTTCTTGGAAAAGAATGTTCATGGAGCATTACAGGAACTACAGAGACAAAGGAAAGAGAAAGATCACACAAAATGGAAGGAAAACAGAGCCAGATGATCTCAAAAATTAAGCTGCTTTAATTTAAAACAAAAAAATTTAAAAGAGAACTATCAGGTTGTGGAATTAGAAGAAGAAGCTGTCTCAAATCCAACCTCCTTCCAAAATTTTAAGACAGTTATTTCATATTTAAAAATGAACAAAAAGTTGCCAAGATTAAATCTCATACAAAACGACTAGAAGAAAAAAAGACAATAAGAAGCCAAATAACATCCTTACAGACAATGCCAAAAATATTAAAGAGACATAACTACAGAACAGATGAAAATCATTACTTATTATCTCAACATGAGCTAATTGACATTAAAGAGATGATACAAGATATGAAAATACAGCAAAAATAAGAATTGGGAAATGTTAGAAATTAGGTGATAGAACTCAGGAAAAGTTGGAAGTAGAAAAAAAAATAATTCTGAAATGAAGACCAAACTAAAAGCAACACAAGGATAAACATAATAGATAATGCCTTAGAAGAGTGGGCGATGAAAGAGAAAAAATTAAAAGAAAAACATTTGAAGGAAAGACATGAAAAGGATTTGAGAGGAAGAGACAAATTTAGAGATAGACAAAAAAGATATAACCCATGTTTAACGAGAGTCCGTAAGGAAGAAAAACCATCACAAGGCTCAGCATAACTACCAAAAATATATAATCAAGATGATTTTCTTGAAATTAACAATATAGGTATTTGAAACTACATAGTGAAAGATTATCCTACGAATCTGTCAAAATTGATACAGAGCTGGTAACACCAATACATATTATAATGAAATTGTTAGAATTTAAAGGAAATAAATTTGGGGGGACTTCTAGGTAAAAAGTTCACTTATAAAGGAAAAAAACCAGACTTGTCAAACTTTTTTTTTTTTTTTTTAGTTGGAGTCTCACTCTGTCACCCAGGCTGGAGTGCAGTGGCACACTCACGGCCACTGTAGCCTTGACCTGCTGGACTCAGGCGATCCTTCCACCTTAGCCTTCCAGTCAAACTTATTAACAGCAATGAATTAGACCGAAAAAAAATGGAGTAACACTTTTAAGATTCAATGAGATAAAATGTGAGTCAGGTGTTTTCGAGGATGAAATCTGCATACAAAATGTTATTCCAGTGCAAAAATTCGGAGAATATTTTTCTCATGAGCACTCCTGAGGAATCTACTTGACAGCAAGTTTCAGATAACCATAATGACTGGAGAGATATTGACATATGGATTGGAATAAGCATTAAACACACACATACATATGTATACATATATATACACATATGCATATGTGTGTATGCTAGCAGAACTAAGACTAAATAAAGACTGTGTGAAAGAGTGCAATATGTAATGACTGTATACTTGGTAATGTAGATAAAATACAACTAATAAAAACATGGAAAGATAATGAGGATAAGAAATACAAAACAAATTTTAATTGTTTTCAGTAATTCTACTGCATTTGGCATTAATGGTATTATCCTCTGGGGCCATTGTGAGTGCATATATCGTGTGATTAAGCAAATGAATAATGAGGTAATATTCTAATTGAATAATCTTCTTTGTCCAAGATCCTCAGCACGAAAAACTTATGTATAGTATCGGTACAGTTATAGATGATAGATAATAGAAATAGACATAGAATATTACCCTAGCTCTATTCCAGAAGCAGTGACAAACTCAATATGAATGAGCTTCCTTAGCATCAAGGTTGTGGTCTTAGAATATCCTTTGCCCATGAAAGAATCCAGTTTCCTAAAGAAATTGCTAATCGAAGTCTGGACCACGAAATGTACAGGATAATCATGGAAAATACTGTCAAATGAGATAGCAAGGGAGCACTCAGAAGTTACTGGTATCATGTGATAAGCTCCAGCACCAACTTGAAGAGCCTCTCAAAGGACAAAGAACAACTGAAAAGAACTGTAATGGACAGAAATGCATGAATGCATAATTAAAGAACAAACAAAATGTATTTGGTTACCATGGTGGGATTCCAAAGAAACAGCTCACTGCTTTATTAAAATTGGTAAATATAGGGTAAAAATCTAATATTTTTCCTATATGAACTGGTCCATTGAGTATTTGTTTGTTTATTTGAGTCAGGGTTGCACTCTATCGCTCAAGCTGTAGTGCAGTGCACAATCATGACTCACTACAGTCTCTACCTCCTGGCTCAGGCAATCCTCCTGCCTCAGCCTCTTGAGTAGCTGGGACTACAGGTCCAGTTAATTTTTGTATTTTTTGTGGAGACAGATTCTTGCCATGTTGCCTAGGTTGGTCTTGAACTCCTGGGCTCAAGCAATCCTCCCGCCTCCGTCTCCCAGAGTGCTGGAATTACAGTCATAAGACTCAGCACCAGGTCCTGTTGGGTAATTAAATAGTAGAGGAGGGCAAGTTTCTTTTTTAGAAACATTCCAGCTAATAAATGAAGAGGAATTATGGAATTAGAATACTACTATTTTGCAGCCTTTAATGAGTTAATAAATGTAGGCATTAAGCAATATATGATGGTTGCTTACGTCACAAAGTGTGTGCCTCCTGGTTAAACAATACAATACTGCCAGTAAAATACTTCTCCTCTCGCCAAAATCAAACCTGCATCTATCTAACTCGAAAGCCCAACCACCAACTGACTGGAGATAGAACAGTCAGCAAAACATGGACAGTGGGAAACTATAGGTCACATGAGCCCATTTCCTCACAAATATATTGCAGAGAATGAGAAGGGTTGGGAGTGAAAGACAGAGAAAGAGAGGGAGAGGGGAAAGGAAGAGAAAGAGATATTAAAATAAACTTTTAAAAAGCAGGCAAAACTATAGTGTTTAGTAACAAACATGCGGATGATAGAACTATTTTTTTAAAAAGCAAAAAAGTGATTATAAAGGTCAGAATATGTTTACTGTTAGGGCTGAAGGGGGAGTTATGATTAAGATGGGTGTTTGGCAACATTGCATTTATTTCTTGACTAAGGTAATGGTTTAAAGGATGTTTACTTTAAATATTTATTAAGCTGTGGATTTGTTTTATGCAGTTTTCTGTGTTTTTGTTATAGTTTACAATTAAAGAAGGTTAAAAAAAGTTCACCCACATTTTTCTGGATGCAAGGTTTAAATAAAACTAATATTTAAAGACCTGTTTCTAGATATATGCATTTGAATGAGAACCTATTGAGAGGTTACCTACAATGTCAAAACTGCTGAAATAGGCAACTCTGGGTATTTACACTAAAAGTGATATATATATATATATATATATATATACATTTTTTTTTTTTTTTTGTCTTGACTTTCCAGCAATAGAAAATTCTTCTGCAGGGCACAGTGGTTCATGCCTGTAATTTCAACACTTTGGTAGGTTGAAGTAAGAGGATTGTTTAAGCCCAGGAGTTCAGGACCAGCCTGGGCAAGATAGCAAGACCTTGTCTCTACAAAAAATAGAAAAATTAGCTGGGTGTGGTGGTATGTACCTGTAGTCCCAGCTACTCAGGAGGCTGAGGTGGGAGGATCACCTG
>NW_007248853.1:503477-511079 GCF_000164805.1 Carlito syrichta
GAAGGAGGAAGGAAGGAAGGAAGGAAGGAAGGAAGGAAGGAAGGAAGGAAGGAAGGAAGGAAGGAAGGAAGAAGCAACAACAACAACAAAAGAAAGTAAATTATTATATACTGAAGACCGTTAGAACTGGGATTGTTTCTTGGCACCAGAAGGTAAAGTATGGGAAGAAAATATAAGACCTGCCTATCTACCTGTTTATCTATCTATCTATCTACCTACCTACCTTTAAATCTAATTTTTTCTATTTTCTATTTTGTTGTAGTTTATTGTGTACATAAACTGAAATTATCTTTTGGACAGTGGGCCCCTTGTTGTACCCTCAGAATTTGTTCCTCTAGATCAAGGTCAACCAAAGTTTTTATCTGGAAGTTTTGAAAAGGTTGTATCACGATTTGCAGAAGAAATGTCCCAACTTGTGGCTAACAGGTAACTGGTTCTTCCACCATGACAACAGACCTGCCCATACCTTGCAGTGTTCAGCAGTTTTTGACCAAAAACAGCATGACCCCTGTGTCCCACCCTCCCTATTCACCCAATCTTGCCCCGAGCCACTTTTTTCTTTTTTGTTTCCCCAGATGAAAAAGTCCTCAAAGGGAAATGTTTTACTGATGTTTAAGAGGTGAAACAAACAAACAAACAAACAAAAAACGGCTGAAGCACTAAAAGGCATCAATATTGATATGTTCAAAACTGTTTTGAGCAGTGGAAAAGCATCTCGATAGGTGTATTGCACCAATCAGAGAGTACTTTGAAGGTAACTGAAGTTTAAACATGTAAGAATAAATACACAAATTTTTAAAAAAGATGTGGGATACAATTCAGGATTAGGTATACAAGTGGCCATTGTACAGATTAAGTTTGGGTCTCCATGTGGTCCCCGCTTTGCCTGGTTTGAGATCAGGTACCCTTATTGATGTTGTGTCCCTCCCCCCGCAGTAGCCCGCTATTGCCAATACCTTTCTTATAGTGTTATGTTAAATGTTCAGGGTCTGCTTATGAGTGAGAACATGTGGTACTCTGTTCTTTGTTTTTGTGATACATCACTGAGTATTATAGAATCTAATTTCACCCAAGTTGCTGCAAAGTCCATATGTTAGTCTTTCTTTATGGCTGTATAATATTCCATTGTGTATAGGTACCACATTTTTTTTTATCCAGTCAGTTTCGATGGGCAGCATGGTTGTTTTCATGCTTTTGCTATTGTGAATAGTGCTGCAGTAGACATGCATGTGCAGGTACCTGGAGTTCCTTCGGGTATACTCCCAGTAGGGCGACTGTTGGGTCATATGGAAGGTCGGTGTCTAGATCTTTCAGAAATTGCTACACTGTTTTCCAAAGAGGTTACACTAGTTTGCATTTTCAACAGCAGTGTAGAAGCGTTCCTCGCCAGCATCTCTTGCTGTTTTATTAATGATGGCCATTCTTACTGGGGTTAGGTGGTTTCTCAGTGTGGTTTTGATATGCATTTCTCTGATGATGAGTGAGGCTGAGCACTTCTCCATGTGTCTGTTGGCTGCCCGTATAACTTTTTTTGAGAAGTGTCTATTCATGTCTTTTGCCCACCTTTTAGTGGGGCTAAATACACAATTTTTTGCAAATAAATTATGGGGGTTTTTTAGGTCCATCTTTGTATACCTGTACTCTAGTGCTATATATCATCTACAAATAAATAAACATGGGTCATGCATTCTCAATGTTTTTTATAGATAGGGAAGCATAAACTAAAAGATGTGAGGCTTCTGGTTACTCACTTGTGTCATATGGCGTGAACTGAAAGCCTGAAGCAAGGAAGGGCAACAGGCCTTGGCAAATTGTTTTGGAAAGGCAAGTCTTTCCATAGCCTCAAGTTCATAGATCAATGGGAAGGGAAATGAGCAATATCAGTAATTCCAAGCATGAGATAATATACAAATAATAAATACATTATTAATAATACTAATAATAGTCATAGCAACCCCCAGAAGATCTAAGGAACTAATTCTATAAAACAGAAACTGAGATCCAGACAGGTCCGATTAGTTAAAGCATATCTAGATGTCAAAACTAAATCTTCTAACTCCAATTTGTGTTCCCAGTTTTGGAGTGATAATGGTATTTTGTGTTTTAGTCTCTTATTAAGATCTGCAGTCAATTTGTAAATAAGTGGAGATTAATCATAATTCTGCAGGTACTCAAAAAGAGATTAGATGTATACTTATCCAAAATAGATTAGGAGGTGGTGTTAGATTACCAGTCTTGATTAGCTACTGGACTTCTAAGTGTTCTAGATTCCCCAAAGTAAGATGGTCTTACTTTCAGACACTAATTTACAATGGCACACTGCAAAGTGATTTAGACACTATTAGTTCTTGCTCACTGTACAGAGAAAACAACGAGGATACTACTCTCAGTGGCTCTTTCTTGAATTGCCAGACCACGTTTAGAAGAGTGATTTTATTTGGACGAATGCTTATGTGACATTATGAGGGCTAATTCATTTAGTTTATGGCTCTCTTCCTACATTATTATGATTTGCAAATATTTGTTAGAACTTAGAACACTTTGGCCCACTTGAATGCATACCACTTGCAAGAAGGGAGGGTTTCAGAGTTAATCATGAATCAGGAACTATGAATCAAGACCCAAAATGCAAAAGATATGAACTAGAAGTCAATCTGTAGACGGGGCCTGGACTCTGGCCTGGTCACAATGTAGCAAGTCAACCAGGTTAGGCTTCATGACTCTTTGTACTCTTTTCAGGTGATCGTTGTTCAACCAGCAAGGCCCAAAGGGCATGGGGGCAAGTTGGAAGGCTGTTGGCAGCTCTCTCAGGGCTTATATTTGGTCAGGAGAACAAGGCCAGAGGCATGCAGTAAAAGCAAATTCAAAAAGTCTAAGTAAACTGCAATAGTCTCAAATGTATGAGAACTCACAGCGACCTGGCTTGTTATTAACATTTGTTATGAAGCTGTACATACTTTGAAGTTGAAAATACATTAATTTTTTAATGTAAAAACTCAATCTGGTTGGAGCAAAGCCTAACCAAGTCCAAGTGTCAGTTATGATTCACTGTCAAGAGTGGATTACACAGACCAGTAGTTTCTTTAGTCATGACATTTAAGCACTCAAAGTAAACATTTTCAAAGTGGTTGCATAACAAACTGGTAGTGCTATATTTTTCTTAATTTCTTCCTAATATGAGGAGGTCCACAGCAGAATCACAGGACAACTTGTTTGTGTGTGACCTAAAATAATTTTGGCATCATGCTCTAAGAACTGTTCCATCTACGGAGTCTATAAATGGAATAGAAGGATTGCTGAAGATGCCTTCCATGGTGTGGGGAGATGAAAGAGTTTCTCAGATTTTCTCAGGTCACTTTGAGAAGAGAAAGTTATTTCTTCAATATTACTGCTTTAAAAAACTCTTTTTTGTTTTTTTTTTAGTTGGAGTCTCACTCTGTCACCCAGGCTGGAGTGCAGTGGCACGCATGCTCATGGCCACACCAGCATTGACCTACTGGGCTCAGGCAATCCTTCTGCCTCAGCCTTCCAAGTAACTGGAACTACAGGAGCACACTACCATGCCCAGCTGATTTTTGATTTATTGTAGAGATGAAGTCTTGCCAAGTTGCCCGGGCTGGTCTCAAACCCATGGACTCAGGCAATCCACTTGCCTCGGGCCCCAGAAGTGCTAGGATTACAAGCTGAGCCGCTGAGCCACCGAGCCTGGCTTTGAAAAACTCTTTACTTGAGTCACTGTATTCACAAATCTGAAGACTTCTGCATGAGAACACCCTTACTCTGATAGTTACCTTTCTGGAATATTAACAGAGTACAGCTGAATCTTCAAGCCTGCTAAGAAGACTAGATAATGGAGAACCTGAAAATTATTTGTAATACTGTCATGCTGTCATTTACTTGTTGTGCAATTATTGCTATATCTGGTCAATTTGTGTATTTATATTTGGCTATGCATGTCTCACCATCTTGGGATACAAGAATTAACAGTCATGTGGCTATTTGTGATATGCATTTCATCTCCACAAAAGTAGGAAAAAGATCATCAACAGAATCATAAAATTCCAGCATTCCGGGACTTTGTCAGAGATAACTAACTACAACTTCTAGCAATTCTTTAGTATCTATCTAATGTCTGGCAGACCAGAAAACTTCTGGAATGTTGCATAAAACAACTGTATCTACCTCTTAGACAAAGGATTTGTGGAAATGTTAGAATACTTGCAGAAGTATAATCTGAAGACACTGCTATCCAAACACATTCCTATTTAGAGCCAATCCTTGATCTTGTTATGCTGTTATAAGGCTTAGATAGTACTAGCCTGGTCCCTGACGAATACTTTCCTCAAGTTGAATTTTATGATAATACTTCTGGTTTTATTCAGGGCCACTATAAAAAATATATAAAGTTCCATACAGTATCATAATAGTAGAATGTTGTTTTCCATCTTGTAGTCTTGAACTGAAAATGAGTGACAGCAATTTTTCTTAGAATTCAGTGCGAGGAAAAGTTTTGCTTCCTTTAAGGAACTATCGGCCCCTTTTGAAAATGGCAATTATGTAACTGGTTGGGTCACTTGGCTACCAGGAAGCTCAGTGTTTCAATTTGTTGCTCAACCGTGTGTTTACACTCACCTGTATGATTTTCTTGTGATCCTACTTTATACTTCAGACACTTATACTTCTGAATATTTATGCTTTAGATGTACTGTTCCTGTCTTTTAGAATTGTTCAAATCTCTGTTTGATAAAGTGGTGGAATAAGTAAGCATAAATAAGTAACAGGAAAAGGGACCTGGATTGAGAACAAAGTAAAACGACTCCAAGGAATTCCCAGGGAATTCCTTCCTTACCACTCAAAGTGCTAGTGTTGCCCTCAGGAGTTCTTTTTTCATTTTTGATTGAATGTGACTTTAGAAAAGTTAGCTGGAAGTTCTACCCTAGGGAGATGTCAGTGCTAATAAAATTCTAAGGAATTTGCTAACTCATCATTTTCACCAACTCACAACATGTTTGTTAAGCGTTTTGTGTACTAAAGTCTTAATTTTTAGACAAACTAGAGAAGAAATAGGCCTTAATTTTTAGTTGAACTAGAGAAGAAATAGGGTTGAAAGCATCTATTGAGCATTTGTCCTCCTTTGCTCTCTCATTCATGGATGAGAAATTTAATCATTTATTTATCTATAAAGTGAAATGAGTTGACAGAGAAGCTGGCAAACTTCAAGCAGTACAAAATTTTAAAATATCAGAATGGGTACTGTTGTATAGATGGCTCAAAAAATCAAAAAATGTACAAAACTACATTTAGTAAGAAGCTTCTCTTCAAACTGTCTTACAGCTGTACAACTCCCCTCCCAAGACAAAACCAATATTGTCAGCTTCTAGTATATCTTTTCAGATACTTTATGCTTATATAGACAAATATAAGTATATAGATATGCCTACAAGTGTATATAATTTCTTCCTATTTACTAGAAATTGTAGCATAATATTAGGTAATTGTTTTGCATTAAAAATTGTTTGCACACGATAATATCTTGGAGATCATTTCAAATAATACAAAGAATATTTTCATTATTTTATTAAGCCTTTATAGGTTTCATTTTATGGCTGCATCATGATTTATTATTTTGAGTTGGAGTCTCACTCTGTTGCCCAGGCTGGAGTCCAGTGTCATGCTCACCACCACTGCAGCCTCAACCTGCTGGGCTTAGGCATTCCTTCCACCTCAGCCTTCCAAGTAACTGGAACTACAGACGTACACTATTGGGCCCAGCTAATTTTTGTGATTTATTGCAGAGAGGAGGTCTTACCAAGTTGTCCAGGCTGGTCCCAAACCCCCGGGCTCAGGCAGTCCTCTTGCCTTGGCCTCCCAAAGTGCTGGGATTATGGGTTGAGTCACTGCGCCCAGCCTCAATCTTTTGTTATAAACAGTGCTGAAATAAACAAGGTTACATATATGCCATTTCTCATGTGTGTTGTGAGATAAACTCATATGTGGACTTACTGGTTCAATGAATATGAGCATTTGTAATTTTGTTAGGTATACTGAACTGCCCCTATGGAGGTTATTATACTTTCATAGAAAAAAAATGTGTAAATCTCTCTCTCTCTCTCTCTCTCTCTCTCAGGCCAGAGGACCACAAAGTTATGTGGACTTATCATCTGATCCTTAGTATTGCTCCTGGAGTCTGAAGCAGGTCAGCATTAGAGTTTAGAGTTTAGAGATCAGGAGCATGGCAACATGCCCAGAACCAAGATGAAAAGAAAAACCAATAGGCCCCATTTCATGAATATTTGCCTTGACGGTGTCCCTGATGATGTTCCTACAAGATAACTTCTTGTTTTTATGTGGATGCAATTAGAAGGTAAGTTTTAGATTCCCCAGTGCCCACAAAAGTAGCTCTAATTACTTAGCAAAGGATAGGTTTTTCTTCTCAATTCATCTGATAGAAAAATGAAGTAAAACAGGTTCTATATTTATAAATATAATAAGCCATACGATAGAATTGTGGGGGGTTTTTAGACCAAGTCATCTGGGTCACATGAGGGTTATAAAGATTAAATGATATGTTTAACACAAGGAACATTCTGCTTAGGGAGGAGGCATGTTGCTAATTAACACAATTGCCCTGTGACTTGCAGAAACAATGTCAATGATTTTTTGTATTTTTGCATAAAGGGAGAATCAGCCATTGGTGTTTAATACTGTATCTCTTTAAAATTAATCACATGGCTTTTCTAAAGTCATAGATCATGTTAGTGACATGTCTGTCCTGACAACAGGGATTTCAAAAAACAAGTGAGAGGTGTGATTATGTAATTGAATAAAAGAAGATTAATAGTCAGGCCTGCTGGGTTTGGACTTGCCCCTCACTAGCTGTGTGACCTTGTGCAAGTCACTTGACCTTTCAGAGCTTCAATTCCCTCACTTGAATAATGGAGGTAATCTGACCCATATACTCCTGGGTCTTGTGAAGAAATAACGAGTCATTGTACCTGTGAAAAGTCTTTACGATTAGAAACGGCAGTACATTAGTCTGTTATTCAAATATTCATGGTATAGAAAACTGAAATACAGCACCCTCAGATTTATTTTCAGAAAAAGCTTACTTTTCTTAACAAGTTTATAGTAAACTCAGTCCAGGAATTTAAAAATTTTAAAAATTTGTTCTCAGGTTGTCTGACATTGAATGGCTTAGTAATGTTACAACTCTCTTTGGCAGAATATCGTCTTTGGAAAAGCTTTGTATTAAAAATATGCCTCGTAGAAGAAAATATTTTACAGGCCCACAAGCCCGCTATGGACGAAATGTGCTCAGTTTAGCCAAGGGCGAGGACTTAGATTGTGTTTGGAGAAAAGCGGGCCGGGCCTACGGGCCTAGCTTCTGTCCCCGGTGTCCTAGTCTCCTTTCCACTTTTGATCTGAAGCTCTAACAGCCGGCGGGCTCAGGTCTCCAACCTCTCGGAGACGCTTGCTAGCAAACTTCTTGGAAGCCTGGAGAGGATGCTGACCGTGGGTCGGACCCTGCAAGAGGCCATCTTTGCTGGCTCCCCTCAAGCCTCGGCTCTGATACTTCTGCCACCTCCCCACCTCCCACCGCCC
>NW_007248853.1:511968-531939 GCF_000164805.1 Carlito syrichta
GGCAGGTCCCGAGGTGCTCGCGCGTGCCCGGCGACTTCCTGCAGCTCGCTCGGGCTTTGCCAGCCCTGGAAACCGAGGTCACCTTCTGGACGACTCTGTCGTGGCTGGGGGACTTGGGTGTTTACTTCAATCTTGTCCTTTTCGGGACTTGCGCTTTTCTGCGAAGCTGTTGGTTTTTGACTCGGAGTCATTTACTGGGTAGGAAGAGGTCAGTTCTTCATTGAGCCTGCACAGTTTCACGTACTCTGTTAAATGCTACTTATTTTCAGGAGTCAGTGCTCCAGGAAAGGAAATCCAGTGCGCTTTGTTGGTTTGTTTGAATGAAACCGAAGTCTTAGGCAAAACAGGGTGGGGGAAAGCTTTCAAGTTTTGCCAGGTGGTTGGAATTCAGTCCTCATCACGCTAAATCACAGCGCGGGGGCTGGGAGCGGGCGGGGGGCGGGGAGGGGGAGGAGGAGTAAAAGGAAAGGAGAGCCTTTCTTCCTGGGAACCCGGGAGCTCGTTAAGGAGCCTCCACACAAGCAGATAACAGTGCGGGTGAAAGGAATTACATAAACGGAACTGCAAGTCTGTAGACAAACTTATTTTCCAGGGCTGATTAGGGCAGGAAATGATGGGCAATTTAAATTAAAGCGATGATGCTCATTTTGTGTGGTGCTTTGCAGTGTGGAAAGTGCTGTTATCGATTTTTTTATGTTCCTTGAGGAAAGTTATACGAAGATAAGAACTACTTGCTTATCTTTCAACTCCCCCCCAACAAACAAACAAAAACCTTAGAAGTGGCATTTAGTTTAAATTATGTATAGTTACCTATGTGACTTGTACCAACTTTTCTCACCTGTTCTTTTAAGAAATCAGGTGTATGTGGAGAAAACGGGGCTTGGTAAAGGATCTACAACTATTATATGTCTATAATTCAAAGTTACATTTGGGATATTTAATAGGATTGAGAAATTCTAGATAAATTTCTCATAGTATTATTTTAAAAACTAGTCAGCAGTTATTAGACTTAAGCATTTTGAAAAGCCTGATACTTAATAGCTCTGTTGTGTTAATCCTGTTTGTTGTGATTTTGGAAATAATGCATGTTTGCTGTATAAAAATAGGTGGGTTCAGAAGAGTGAAAGTTAATCCCACCATCCAAAGATAAAAAGTTAATATTTCATTTATATTTGTAATATATATAACATAAATAGATTTATTTTTATAATTATATAGTTTATACAGATAATTGAATGCTAGTTTTTTTTTTCCTGCTGACCATATCATGAAAACTTTTCCATGTCATTCATTAAATCTTCAAAAATCTTATTTTAGTGGGTACATAATATTATATAGATGTATCAAACTGTATTCTTACAGCTGAATTTTTTTGTTTATTTCCAGTTACTGTTACTAAATATACTTTTACAACAAATATCCTTTTTGAAAGCTTGTGTGCTAGGTTTTATGTATTAGGATGGAGTCCTTGAAATACAGTTGATGAGAGTAGGAAATACAATTGATGATTCAAAGGTGTTTTGATACATATTGACCATTTGCATTACATTAAAAAATCTAATAAAATTATAATTCCACCAGCACTCTATGTGAACATTTGTGTTACTATATTTTTGTCAACATGGGGAATCAACCTTAAAAGGACAAATTATCCTTGACAGTTTTATAGGTGAATGGTGCTATCTTTATATTTAAATTTCCATTTCTTTTATATGACGTTGAACACCAAAAAATCTAGTAGAAGAAGACATAAAAACACAAAGATCCCAGGAAAAAAGTCTGACTTAAAATAATTCCTCCCCACATTTTGAATTAGAATCTTTTCAAATTAATTACAAGGACTTCTATGTCCTGGAGTACTGTTGCAAAATTGATTGCATTCCTCAGTGAGATGTCATTGTACTTGGTATGTACAGTTAGGAACAATATCCTTTGAAATCAGAGCAGGAAGTTCTAAATCCCGAAGATTGAAAGTCTTTCAGATCTGGGGTTCTGTGATTATGTAAACTAGGCCTACAGTCCATTTATTTATAGTGTCATTATTTTGTCACATTCTTTTTATAGTCATTGTAGTTTCAGAATGAATTGTTAGTATGAGTTTTCTTGATGTCCTGACAGATGTTCTTTATATGTAATTTAAAATTTTCCCCAAATTCCAGCACTATTTGTAGATTAAACTATTTATTTGAAGGGGAAACAGAACCTTTCTGATTTTCCAAATTTGAGTTTTCTTTCTGTACTGTGGAAGCATAAATATACCCTGAGGACTTCAAAGGCCTAAGACCCTTTCACTGTCCATCTAGGGCCAAGATGAGGATGGTATCTGAGCCGTGATGATGATTTTGGTGTTCTGTGTGTATGTATTTGGAGGATTTATGGCTCCAGACTTTCTCTAGGGAAAGTGGGTCTAGGAGAAGGTGATGGACCACTCAGCTGGCAGGTACTTGGGCAGTGGTGGCTGTGAACTGATAATGGCTGAGGATGAGTGATCCTACACTGCAGAAAACAAGGAACTGGGTGGGATAGCTTGACCTCAGCTCAATTTAATTGTGGTCTAAAAAAGCCCACTTTGACCAGGAATCGCCATAGTTGGCTTAGGACAGTCCAGTATAACCCAGAATTGAGTTTGACTGGTAGTTTTTTTTTTTTAAACAGTTTATTTCTAAGCCAAGTTTTTTAAATGATTGCCCTGATGATAGTTTTTTTTTTTTTTTTTAACAAAAAGTGATTCTTCAGTATTCTTGAAATCAGCAGTTATTATACTTTTATGTGAGCAGTGTTCCATGATGATATCAATGCATGACTATTCTTGTTCACCTTGCTTAAGATTGGGAAAAAAGAAAAAGGCTTCTCTATTCTAGGGATGACAGATTTGGAGGCTGATCTTTACCATATGGATAGATAACAATAAAATTTCTTTTTCAGCTGGGTGCAGTGGCTCATGCCTGTAATCCCAGCACTTTGGGAAGAAGAATGCTTGAGGGGAAGAGTTCGAGACAGGCCTGGGCAGCATAGACCCTGTCTCTTAAAAAAAGAAAAAAAGAGAGAAAGAAAAGAAAAAACTTCATTTTTATACACCAAAAGCTAATTTGCAATTTGTGATTTCTCTGATGTCTAAATGAACACAATCAAGAAAGAAAGGGTTTGCTCAACAAATTTAGAGTGTAAACAAAGTTGAACCCAGAGGTGCTTCACTTAAGTAAATAGCTTTCAAGCGCTTCCAAGTACATATTTGCATGTAAATCCTGAATATAAAGCGACCTTATTTGTTCATTAAATCTAGTAGGTTTACCTTAGATGTTAGTTGAAGCTCCATATTGAAGAATAATAAAAAATGTGTTTATTTAAAGACAAACTACATTTAAGTCTTGCTAATAGGCCCATATTTCAATTAAGAATGTTCTTGCATACACATCAGTCACATGAATAAAAGTAAGAAAAACCATGCATCTTACCTTCATTCTAATCTAGAAACTTTATGTCATTTTGAAGTTGTGAAACTAAGTAATCATAGTTTTAAAGTCACTTAAATTTTCTCTTCAGGAAACATGTTTCCTTTGTGAGTAGAGTTGACTAGAATTTTTTTGAGCAGTGAAAGAAGACGAAGAAGTGCAGGTCATATGTTTCTCAAACTAGCTGGAAAGGGCAAAGAGGTGGTGAGGAAATGCCTTCCAAGTAGTATAATTGTGTCTGAAATTGTACTAATTTCATATTTCAGTAAGGGTCCTGCTAAGCAGAAGGGCAGACTTGATGAGCCTCCCACATGGCAAAAGGGAAGGGTGGACTGGGAACACATCAAATCTTCTAGGGAAGGTGCCTATGAAAGGGCTTCTAACCACTGAATGACCTTGTTATCATGCTTGTAAATACAGATATTTGTGCCTTATAAATAAATTGTATTTTAAGCTTGATGCAGAAGGAGGTAAAATTAGTGTTTAAGTTTGAGGGCTAATCAATCATAATTACCCTGATCTTCTATAATTAACTAAAACATTTCAGGAAATATTGTGTACTAAATTGGCATTGAGAAAGGAATCCTTTTGGTAAAGATTCATACTCATCAAAAGAGTAGGAGGGAGAAGAATACAATTATATTCTTGTTCACATAGACATATAGCTTAAATAATGCTTATGACCGTGTTCATTACGTCTTGACTGTTGGGTTGTTAACTTATCTTTTATAGTTTTTACACAGTGGAAAGTTGGCAATATTTAACTCTGGCATTATTTACACATATACCAGTCCTGAAGGAAAAAAAAAATCAATATTTCTTTACCCCCTTTCAGATAAGCAGTTTGTATGAAGTATTTAGCAGTGTTCAATGACAAATGAAAAATGAATTTCCTTTTGTGTTTGTTTTGTAGACTTTTTGATATCAAGTTGTAACTGCATGTCCTTTTAAAACATAGCTCACTTGGCTAACTTCATGGAACAAAAATAGAAACCATTGTAGATATGAGCAATCTAAGAGATGACATTCAAACACAGACCCACCCCCTTCCCTCGACCTCTGTCTCAAGTTGGTCTTATTTACCAGAATACTGGTTAAATCTCCTTGTGCCTTAGAAAGCTTATTTTTCATTATTCAGTAAACATACACTGTAGTCATCTCATTCTTAGTCATATTACAGAATTGAACCCTAATTTGCCCATTGCGACTAACCTAACCCAAGATTCTTTAATTAAAGTGAGGACTGCAGAAGTCCTACTTGCTAGTGATGGAATAAGAAGGATGGAGAAACAAGACATGGGCTAAAAATGCTAGTTCCTATTATCAAGAAAAAAATGCACTTGTTTTATTAGATCCTCATTCTAAAGCCCCACATGGAGATCCAAGTCATTTATACATAGTGTGTAGATACGATTCGAGATTCATGTTAAATGGTAAATAAGACATGAGTAAAATTCCTTGTTAGAATGTCATGTTGATTTTGATCAGCCTCAGCTACGTATTGAGCACTTTCTATGGGTCAAACACTGTGCAAGGTAGAAGAGCCCAGATCTGGGAAGAATTTGGCCACAGTTCAAGAGTCAGTCAGAAAAACTCTAGCCATTGTGAAAAGTGCAGTTTTGGAAATATAAGCATTCCTGTTGCTAGTGATAGTCACCCAGGTTGTTGACTTTGGGCCCTGTATTGGACTATCTTGACGACTGTTTGGTAAACGTAAGGCCATATTGACATTCCTGGTTATCTAAAGAATCCTTATCTTTAATCACTATTACTCTTTCTTATCACCAAAAGGGTTCAGAAGGAAGATACTTAGCACCACACTCTTTGGCTTCTCTTAATTTCTCTGAATAATCTTTAGTTACCTTTTCTAGTGTCTTTTTGCTGCATCCTGTAAGCTTCTTGAGGATAGAGTCTCAACCTTCTGATGCTGGGTGCATGTGTACTTTTATAATTATTTGTCCCTCTTATAGCCTGGAATAAATAATCTGGAGTTCTGATGGCATGGGAATTAGGAATTCTTTTTTTCATTAGTCACAGCTACTAGAAGGTCTTTCAAATCAGGGACATTAATTTCTTTACTGCTTTTCTCTACTTTCCTACTTGACCTCTCCTCCTGCCCTCACCCTCATCCAATGTTATATACTCAGCAAGCAAAGAGAGGGACAGCAGCTTGGCCTAGGTCCTGTGTCCCTCTGAAAGGCCATGCCACCAGGAGCAGAGTGACATAGAGCTGGAAGGTGCTGAGGTTCCTATTTCTTCTGAGTTGCTGTCTTATTATGAAGAGCCATTCTCAGAGCCTCTGGCATACTCATGTGGAAATACTTGCACACAATTAATTCCACTTGTGATAATTTACTACATTCTCTACTTGTGCAGACAATCACAAGTTGACAATTTTTCTTGAGTAGAGACTTGGGCTGTTATCTGTTTAGAGAAATATGTGTTTACAACTGAACAAGGAATTTACATGACTTTTCAGGCTAGGATTGTTCTTTCGCTTGTTGCATTTAATGAGATTTGTGTTTCAGAGTAGTTTTGCATTTCTGTAGAAGTGTTTGATAATTCACTAGAATTGCTGGTTATTGAACTTGATTTAATGCTCTCAAGAAGTATTGAATTTCTTGTTTAATATTAAAACTATTTCTGTTTTTGCTTTCTAAGGTTGCTTTATGAGGATATTAATGGCAGCTATGCAGAGGGATTTTTTAAAGTTCGGATATGAAAAGAGTGGGTTCAGTCAATGGAGAAGACATGGAGGTAGGAAAAAATCCTATATTTCTCTTTTTCTGAAAAATTTTAAGCCATTTTACATTGCAAACATGACGGTTGTGTTGGGAAATCCGAGTTATAGCTTATTAAACTGAACATTTAAAACATATAACCTTGTAGATACATAATCAAATGAACATTATTTTCTAGATAGTGTGTGTTGTTTTGACCTTGAGCAGTTAGCCCTCTTCCCCATCCTTCAGTGCTGGGTATTGCTTTTCTTCTCTCCTTCCTCCTGTTTTTGTTGAATTTGAGATAATGAAACAAGTAGAGGTATGTCAACATTTAGGCAGATTTTGTTCACCCTGATATCCATTCTGAAACCCTGGAGACATACTTTATTATAGAATTGGAAAAAATGTTATGGGTATCCAGAACATTTAGTACAATAATGTAATAGTGCACAGAATTAACAGGCAAAATTGGGTTCATGTTCGAGAGCTTTCATGTTAGCTGTGTGACCTTGGGTGTTGTATTAACCTTGGCACGCCATTTGCCTCATCAGGACACTGGGGATAGTACCTGTCTCCTGGGATTATTCTGCTGACAGGTGTCATGTATATAGATGACCATCAATAGGTGCTAACAACCTTCCTTTGTCTCTTGTTTTAAATCTCTTCTGATTGATAGACAGGTGTTTGTTTCATTTAATTTTCACAACTTAGCTTTGGTGGAGGTGTTGCTTGGGTCTGCTGGTGCTTCCCCTGGGAATTAGATTCTAGCATAGGAGCCTGAATACTTTCCTTCTTCCTTGGAAAGAATTTGTTTGTATTAGTATAATTTGAAATTATTTATTCTCAGACTCGACTCCAGCTTTGTCACCTCTTACTTTTCTTTAGAGTTTGGATATTTTGTTATATTTGAACTGTATTTTTAAAACAAAGCAGATACTTTCATCTTTGCTAAAGTCTGTAAATTATGTTGCCAATTTGCTATCAGCACATTCTAAAGACACGTAGAGTTATCATTTTGAACTAGTAATATGTTTGTGGATATTTAAGTACTGATGTCTCCTGTTCTAATTTGTAACCTGTAATGTAGTCTGAAATATTCATATTTAAGTATTTCAATTGTAAAATGTTACTATTCACGTACAGTATTTAAATACTAAAGCAATTCTGAACTTGCATCTTTCAAGCAAAGCAAAGTAATAATTCCATATGTTTTTGGAAAGCACATTGCAAATATGACATTAAGAACTGATAGCTTCAGCTCTGTGAGTTGGGCAGAGCAGTCATGTCATATGTGCTCTGTTTTATACAGGAGGAAATTGGGGACCAAAATTATTTGGATAAGTGTTTTGTCTTATGGCAAGTTAATTATGAGACTGGGGCTAGTACGAGGTCTCGTCTGCCAGTCCATTCCCCACTCCCAGTATAGTACTACTGTTTGACTAGTTTTGATGCCAATAGGAACAATAAATTACCATTGCTAGGATTCTCTAACATTGATGCTGAAATGGGATCAAAGTCATGCAGTAGTTTTGATATGTAAAATTTCAGATGACTTGTGAAATGGTGACTCAGAGGTTGAGGCACCAGGTCTCAACAGGCAGCTCCAAGCCATAGCCTGGTTGGGGAGATTCCACACCTCACACTCCTGGGATGTTCACCCTGGGAACCCAGGGGACCTGAGTTCTCCCCAGATCACCTCTTGGATACTGACTCAACATCCCGCCCCCTTCACATTTGGTCTCCTCTGCTGGTGAAAACACCAGCATTGGGCGGTATAGAAAGGGAACTGGTGGGATTTTCAGGAAAGTCTTCACAGGGATCTGAGCTCTGAATGGCCTGGAAGAGAGGTCTGTGCCCACGTAAAAAGGAACAGTGCTAATTTGCTGTTTTTGTTAAAGAAAATTTCCCATCCATTTGACACAATGATCTTCACAAATACTGAATAAGAGTAGAGTTTACTAACGATAATCTGGGAACCAGGCGTGGTGGCTCACACCTGTAATCTCAGCACTTTGGAAGGCCGAGGTGAGAGGATTGCTTGAGCTCAGGAGTTTGAGACCAGCCTGAGCAACATAGTGAGACCTCATCTCTATTTAAATAAAAATAATAAAAATTTTAAAATAAAATAATGATAATAGTGAAAAACAAGTTTTAGATGACATAGCTTAGAATTATGGTTTATTTTTCCATTTTCTAACCACAGAACATAAAACAGAGTGATAAATATTTTAAGCCATTTAGATATTAACACAAATGGAAAATGAACAGTTATAGATTGTTATAATGCTGTGTTCCGTTTCTGTAGGACTTTTTGGTTTTTAGACTGCTTTTTCAAGAAAGGCCTCATAAAATTATATAAGAATAATCATTTGAATCATTTGATTGTATCTTACTTTAGAGATTAGCAGTCTGAAGTCTTATGTGTTGAATAGGGACATTCAATATGTAGTATTTGTTTTCCTGAAATATCTTTTTTTTTTTTAAGTTGGAGTCTCACTCCCAGGCTGGAGTGCAGTGACACACTCACAGCCACCCCAGCGTCGACCTGCTGAGCTCTGGCAATCCTTCCATCTCAGCCTTCCAAGTAGCTAGAACTACAGGTGTGTGCTACCACGCCCGGCTAATTTTTGATTTGTTGTAGAGATGAAGTGTCGCCAAGTTGCCCGGGCTGGTCTCGAACCCACAGACTTAGGCAATCCACTTACCTCGGCCTCCCAAAGTGCTGGGATGAAGGTTGAGCCACCGAGCCTGGCCTGAAATATCTTTTTAATAGAAATCTTGAATCCTGTTTCCTTATTGTAAACTACAGAGGCAGATATTTATTGGGGCAAATGAAGGTAAACCCAGGTGTAAATTTACCTGGAAGGTGAGGCTAGGTGTCAGAACCGGGCAGAGATTAATATGTTCATAAAACCATATTTACAATTGAGTATCAGTCACAATTTTTAGCCTTAAATGTTGTCTGCTCTCTGTTCCCCAATTTTTTTTTTTTGTTTGTTTAAAGGAAAGTAGGATTTATTGAGAGGACAGAAAAGCTCCCACAGTGGGAGGGGACCCAAAGGGGTTGTCTCCAAATTGTCTTTAAGGAATGCACAGTGTTAGGACTTTAGAAGTAGGCCCTTCTGTGGAGGTTGACTCGTCTCTGCTGCTGTGAGTAAACATGTACGTGCATTGCTTCTGTTCAATAACTCTTCCTGGCTGGTAGAAAGGCTAACATAGGTAATCATTTTCAAGTAAAGGATGCAGGAAGTTGATGTTTAATAAAGGTTGGGAGGTACAAGGTGAGGTGCCAACTTGTGTAACTATACACACATAATGACATTTTCCAATTGATGTTGGCATGATTCAAATGGAAAATTATTTCCTTTTTGCCAAGTGGACTTTGAAGAGATATGACCACTCTCTGAAGAATCTAAACAAGGAACTGTTTGCGGCCATTTAACACTTTCAGGAAAAAATTTTATTTTAGCTTTAAACTCTGCACTGTTACCCAGTCTATCACCATTTTCCTCAAACAACCTGTACTACCTTTTAGGTAATTTTTTTTTTTAATCTTTAAATGGCTCTATGTAATTTAGAGACAAAAAGTATGCACAGGCTGGGCTTGGTGGCTCAGCCTGTAATCCCGTGCCTTGGGAGGCTGAGGTGAGTGGATTGCCTGAGCCCACGGGTTCAAGACCCACCTGGGCAACTTGGCAAGACCTCATCTCTACAATAAATCAAAAATTAGCTGGGCATGGTAGCGCACGCCTGTAGTTCCAGCTACTGGAAGGCTGAGGCGGAAGGATCGCCGGAGCCCAGCAGGTCGAGGCTGCAGTGGCTGGGAGCGGCCGCTGCACTACAGTCTGGGTGACAGAGTGAGACGCCAACTCAAAAAAAAAAAAAAAAAGTATGCACAGTCTTTACATCAAATCATTTATTTAGCATAACTGTACAGTCCTTGACAGTGCCCTCTTGATCAGGCCCTGGGTATAAATGGTGGTGGTGGTTTTAGTTATGTACTTTTAGAGAAAACAATTGTTTCTGTATTGGCTCAATACTGTCCTGAAACTTATTGTTTTTACTCTCATACTTGTTTACTGAGTTTCACAAAACTTTTTTGATTGAATTTTGAAAATTATCTACAGTGTGGTATTCTTTCTCAGAGAACAAGACCTTTTTGTTCCCCCAGCTCTGTCAGGAGCATTTAGAATAGTGTTGTATATTTCCTTAGGTGCTAGATAAATTGGTGAAGAATGCTGACTTAGATTGAGAAAAATGTTTTAGATTCTCAGAAGTCTGTTGGCTTGGGACTGTAAGCAACTGGCACATGATCCTGACCTGCTTTTCAGAGTTTTTTTGGTCTGGCTATGGTGCCCTACAGGTCTGTGGCCTGATTCCTACTTCTGTAGAAGGGTCTAGGTGAGTAGATTCAGGAGGTAAAGCATGAAATGCTGAGTAAAAAAGACAGACAAAAATGGTAATGCAGATCCTTAATGAATAAATGAATTAATCTCGATGACTAGGTTAATTCCCTCCTGTGGCAGTGAGTGAATTCTCACTCTTGTGGGAATGGTTTAGTTCCTTTGAGAAGCAGATTGTTAAAGAATCTGATTCCATAGGGTCCTTCTCTTGTTTCCTCTCTTGCCATGCGTTCTCTTTGCACCCATCTGTTCTCCTTCCACTTTCTGCCATGAGTTGAAGCAGCATGAGGTCTTTATCAGATGCAGCCACCCAGTCATGGACTTATCAGCCACCAGAATTGTAAGCTAAATAAATCTCTTTTGTTTATAAACGACCCAGCCTTAGATTTTCTGTTACAGCAATATAAAATGAACTAAGACTGATATCCATGAAATCAGACAAAAATGGTAGTTTGTAGGTATAATCAACATTCAGGGATTTCCGTTGGGTAGGAAGGATTAGTTGGGAGCCAGGCTACAGAATAAGAAGCAGGAAAAACATCTGTAGGTTCCAAAAATTTCAATGGATATGTTCTAGAATACATGCTACTGTTTACCACCAGATGATTTTGAAAAATAAGTTTCAATTGAGATAAAATCAAGTGTCATGAAGTGAAATGCACCTGGCCTAAGTATACAGTTATATGAGTTTTGAAAAATAGGCTGAGTTCGGTGGCTCATCTTGCAATCTCAGCACTTTGGGAGGCCGAGGCATGTGGATTGCTTGAGCCCACAGGTTTGAGACCAGCCCAGGCAACTGGGCAAGACCTCATCTCTACGATAAATAAAAAAAATCAGCTGGGCATGGTAGTGTGCACCTGTAGTTCTGGCTACTTGGAAGACTAAGGTGGAAGGATCACCTGAGCCCAGCAGGTTGACACTGGGGTGGCCATGAGTGTGCTCCAGCCTGGGCAACTCTGACTCAAAAAAAAAGAAAAGAAAGAAAAGAAAAATATACAACACATCTGTCAAGACATAGAATATATACATCACCCCAGAAAGTTCTCTTGGCTGGATGAACAAGTTATTGAGTTTTGGTCTTCAGTAACTTGAGGGGGTTAATGCCTATCACGGCTGCTGATTAACTTTGTTTCTTGGGTAGGGTACTCAGCTTCTGGAAGCGTCAGGTTTAGCATCTCTAAAAGAGGAGGAGGGGTGGGGAAAAGTGACTGTCATGTGATCTGTCTGTCCCACAGGACTGTCAACTGACAGGATGACTTGAGAACACTTTGTGGACTTTGAAGAGCTGTGTGCTGATGTCTTTATCTTTACCCATGGAACAGGTGGCAACCTCCTCCCCCATCTTGGCCTCACATTTTCTGCTGACTGGATGGAGAAGTGGAACTGACAGTGTGTCAGGGACAGGTGGTCTGTCCTTGTCAGTCCCTTGATGTGCTGAACACTGTATTTATGCAGCACTTTCCTTCACAAGTCCTTCTGACTTTCAAAAGCTTCAGATCATTTTTCAGCAATGAGGTCAGCCTTGCTCCATACTTGTCAACTGTATTGGGAAAGATTCTTTTTTTTTAAATAAAAAAATTCTATAATTCTATTTTTATTTCCCTTCTAAAATGTATAGCCATGATACCAAACAGTCTATGTGTTAGTTTGAGGTGAGTGAATCCTAAGTAGTCTAGAGAAGAGTCATGCTGCGTTGCAGACCTGAGTTTATTTCCGTATATCTTACCCATATTCGTGAAGAAGAGCTGCCCGTGATGCGTTTAACTGCTGGTTCTTCAGATACACAATGGAATATTATGCAGCCTTAAAGAAAACCAAAATTATGGACTTTTCAGCAACCCGGGTGGATTTAGAGTGTATCATACTCAGTGATCTATCACAGAAACAAAAATCTGAGTACTGCATGTACTCACTTATAAGTGGATCCTGAACATTTATCATAATACTATAAGAAAGGGACTGGCCGTAGTGGGACACTGCGTGTGTGTGTGGGGGGGGGGAGGGACTTAACATCAAAAAGGGTACCCAAACTTTCCCTGTTTGATGACCACTTATTTACAACCCTGAATTGTACTCCACATCTTTAAACTGATAAATAAATAAATAAAATGCTGGTTTTTAAACAGAATACTTTAACTTTTTTTTGCGTTCGAGTCTCTCACTCTGTCGCCCAGGCTGGAGTGCAGTAGCATGCTCACGGCCACCCCAGCATCAACCTGTTGGGCTCCGGCGATCCTTCTATCTCAGTCTTCCAGGTAGCTGGAACTACAGGCGCACACTACCATGTCTGGCTGATTTTTGATTTATTGTAGAGACGAGGTCTCACCAAGTTGCCTGGGCTGGTCTCAAACCCATAGGCTCAGGCAGTCCACTCATCTTGGCCTCCCAAAGTGCTGGGATGACAGGTTGAGCCACCGAGCCCAGCTTACCCTCTTAATGTTAGACATAGAATCTCAACTCCTTAATATCCAAAAGTAGAGTTGTTATTTTATTTAACTTCTGGCTAAAATACTGTATGCAGGGTTGAAATTATTTGGAGAGAGGCATGAATGGATACTGGAATTATTCACTTTAAAAATTTTAGGGGCCAAGTGTGGTGGCTCAAGATTGTAATCCCAGCACTTTGGGAGGCTGAGCTGAGGGAATTGCCTGAGTCCACGGGTTCGAGAACTTCCCAGGCAACTTGGCAAGACCTCATCTCTATTAAAAAGAAAAAGAAAAAAATTTAGCCGGGCATGGTGGTGCATGTCTGTAGTTCCAGCTACTCGGAAGACTGAGGTGGAAGTCTGAGGCTAGCAGTTTGATGCTGGGGTGACCATGAGTGTGCTACTGTACTCCAACCTGGGTGATGGAGTGAGACTCCAACTCAAAAAAAAAAAAAAAATGTAGGGAGGCTGTTGAATTCCATACATATTAATTGAATGAGCATGGGTAGAACATTTCTCTCCCATGTGAAGTGGAAATCTTCATTGCATTCATCGCTGCCTTTAAGCTCTGAGTTGACCTGCCGTTACGGCCCACAGATCTGTGAGAATGGGAGCAGTGGTCTTGGCCTTGGTCAGTTTGGAATTTGTTGGCCATAACTGAGCTTCAGGTTGCTTTTAAGGATAGAATCAGCATGTTACTGAATTGTTGATAATTTTTTGCTGAGGGCACTTATTTAGGTATCTGTCATGATTGACCTTCATGTGTCAATGATTGTAAAGGCTGTCATTGGCTGTCATACACCTGGGAACCAGACTTGGGACTGTTTTCATGGAGCTACCAGTTATGAGTTAAACACATTAGCCTTAGGAATATAACACCAAACAAAGCCCAACTTGTAAATTTCCAAATTATTTTCATAACAAAACAGTGTGCACATTAAATGTCTTTTTTCTTTAACAGAATGACATCTCCTATTACTCCATGTTTACGGAGGACAGAGTCTAAGATCTGGTATACTCCCTCTTCCTACACCCCCATCTAAGAAATACAGAAAGTAGCCAGTCTTAGAGTACTGAGATTTTGTTCTGCTTATGAGGGGAGGGGAGGGAAATTGACTGGGTTTCTTGCCTCCTGAGGTCCATGTTGTATTCCTTGGTTTCCTTCCTTTGATTTCCTGGCACACTCCCACATTTAGGGGTCCCTGGAAAATCCTCGAGAGTGGAAGCAAGAGCACTTGACAGGTAGAGATGCACTCACCCTCAGGGCCAGAGAGTCCCTATAAACAGATGCTGACTTCAGAGCCTGGACGAGAGAGTGAATCTTCTTTATTTTTTAAACCTGCATCTTGGAGTCCAGTCAGGTTGTCTTCTCTAATACTGAGGTCAACATGTTGGCCTCAGTAGTTTCATCATGTATTCATTTAATGGTATCAGCAGAAATCTGGAGAGTAAATAATTTCAACACCATAGACTTGTGGGTTCAGAAAAGATACTACAATTCTTTACAAAATCCAAGTTAGGGATAAAAGAAATTTTGATGTGTTATGGTGTCATTGAATGAAAGGTGTAATACAAAATACATAAAAGTACAGTTTTTCTATATTTTTGGATGTACTCTTCCATACAATTTCAGTTGTTAAAACATTTAAACCTAGTTTGAGATTCTTATGCCTCATTTTAATAAGATGAAAAACCAACCAGACATGCATCTTACAGTTCTTAAAATTCATGCTGTTGTAGTTGTCTTTTATAGAGGTATAGCAGTAGACAGTGTATAGTTTTAGCATCAGATGTATTTGGTATTTCTGGTAGGCCTGGTCCAATTAGAAATGATATAATATATGGTTATATTTATAGGTAGCACAAAGGGATATTGAACTTACTACATCATCTTGGTATGCTATTCTTTTTTTGAAGGGTGGCTAAAATTTTCTTTGAATATTTTTGTCAATACCTCTTTCCAAAGCTGTTACACACATCTGAAATTGCTAGTGGACATGACATTTAAGGAAAACAAACAAACAAACAAACAAACACATCTAAAACAACTCCTCAGTGAATTGTCTTAAATTTTCTGGCATGGAGCAACCCCTTAGGGTCCCCTCCCACCATGGGAACTTTCCTGTCCTCTCAATAAATCCTGCTTTTAAAAAATACATATTTTCTGGCACATGGGTTAAAATCCATATGTGGCCGGGCTCGGTGGCTCAGCCTGTAATCCCACGCCTTTGGGAGGCTGAGTTGGGTGAATTGCCTGAGCCCACAGGTTCGAGACTCGCCTGGGCAACTTGACGAGACCTCACCTCTACAATAAATCAAAAAAATGAGCCAGGCGTGGTAGTGCGCGCCTGTAATTCCGGCTACTTGGAAGGCTGAGGTGGAAGGATCGCCGGAGCCCAGCAGGTCGAGGCTGCAGTGGCCGGAAGCGACCACTGCACTCCAGTCTGGGTGACAGACTGAAACTCCAACTCAAAAAAAAAAAAAAAAAAATCCATATGTGAGTAGTATATCTCTTTCACCTTTGATTTGCTAACCTTAGTAGTTTCAAAAGTAGATGCAAAATCGTGGACAACCATGTGTTGCACATTTGAAATAAGAACCCAGCCTTGAGTCTGACCACGCAAGGGCTGTCATGTTAGAGGTGGCTGTCAGTGGAAGGGCCTTCTCCTTTGTAGCCCTTATGAGAGAGTCTTGCTGTGTTAGCAGAGGTCTGCTGCTAATCCTATAGGGACTTGCCTGGCTTCTGAAGGTTTTCTCTCTAAAGACTGCCTTGTGATTATCCAGGGCCAAGTTAGGAATCTGAGAGGGGCCGCTGGCCTTAAAATAGTCACAGCTTACAAAGAGGGCACACATGGCACGAAGCCACTGATGCCTTCCTGCTGCCAAAAGATGATCCCATAAGGAGGAAAGGAGGCAGTCCAGTGGGAATGGTGTGCCGTCTAAAGACAAGTGAGAAGAGGGCAGGGGAGAGTGTTTTCTTCTTGGCTTGTGTAGGGAAAGGTGAATGTTTTATTTGACTTTTAAAAAATGTTAGAGGCAATAAAAGTAAATATTGAGTTTACTATTCTTTTTCTGAGGCTAGACTTACTGGGATATATTTCTAGATGATACTGATTTGCAAGAAACTCTTTTGTATTTAATGTCAATCTCTATCAGTCTGAGGAATAGAAACAGTAACATGTCTTGTTTCCTTATACTGTCTCTGAACACAAAGTGAATGAAGCCTTGTTTGAAAACTTGCAGGCAGTAGGACATTTAAACAAAGACCTAAACATTTTAAATTTAAGTTTACCAGAGGATTACTTAACAATCTTACTGATAACTCTTTGGATACAATATGGTAACAAATTTTTATGTTGTAGTCATATGGACTAGAAGAAACTTCAGAAATTGAGACATAAAATAATCCTTTCAGAATGACTGTTTTGGATCAGGTATAAACTATTTGAAAATTATATTTCTTTAGAGACTTTCCTTGTTCTAGTTTAGATGGGACTAGGTCACTTTAGAAATAGTGCAGTTAAGCAATCAGTGGTCAAAAGACCAAGAACATCCTCTTCCTTTGAAGCCTCCAGGGTAATTGTGTGGGTCTGATTAGAAAAAGATAGAATTCTGTTTGAACATGTATTGATTTAGGGATGGATAGTTACTGGTTTTCAGAGATATTCCACTGCATCTCAGGGTTGACTATTAAGCATAAGCAGTGTCATCTGATTTCGGGTGGCAGCGAGGACTTCCCTGCCTTTTTTTTTGAGTTGGAGTCTCTCTCTGTTGCCCAGACTGGAGTGCAGTGGCCGCTCTCGGCCACCGCTGCCTCGACCTGCTGGGCTCCAGCGATCCTTCCGCCTCAGCCTTCCAAGTAGCTGGAACTACAGGCACGCGCTACCACACCCGGCTAATTTTTTTTTTATTTATTGTAGAGATGAGGTCTCACCAAATTGCCCAGGTGGGTCCCCTGCCTTTTAAAGAGATGTTTTTTGTCATCCACTTCACAAAGGTTAATATGTTGATAATTTTTGTTTTAGATCACTGGGCCACTTTTTTATATCAAGTATGAGGGGAGGCCATTGGATTGGGGGTGGCAGTAACTGAGTTACAACTTAAAAGGGTCATTCTGGTTGCCATGTGAACAGTAAGGATGCAAAGGGCTAATGATTTGCCCTATTAGAAGTCCAGGCCGGGCTCGGTGGCTCAGTCTGTAGTCCCAGCACTTTGGGAGACCAAGGCGAGTGGATCGAGCCCGTGGATTCAAGACCATCCCAGGCAACTTGGTGAGACCTCATCTCTACAATAAATTAAAAAATGAGCTGGGCGTGGTACTGTGTGCCTGTAGTTCCAGCTACTTGGAAGACTGAGGTGGAGGTATAACCTGAGCCCAGCAGGCTGACGCTGGGGTGGTCGTGAGCTTGCCACTGCACTCCAGCCTGGGTGACAGAGCGAGACTCTGACTCAAAAAAAAAAAAAAGTCCAGGACAGACAAAAGGGTAGTTTAAGCCAGGGGGTAATAGTGAAGATGAGAAATGTTTGCATTTGAAGTGTATTTTAAAAATAGTGCCGATTGGAGTTGATACTGTGGGGAGAGGGAAAGAGGCAGCTTATGACTGACTAACTCCTAGGTTTTTGGCCTGATCAAGTGAGGCCCACCTGTGGTGTCTTTTCTGAGAATGAAAAGCACTAGGACAAGAAGGAAATTGGCAGGGATCTAGAAGCATGGAGTTGTCTTTTATCCTTGAAGTTCGAGATGCCTGTTACATATGCAAATAGAGATGTCACAGTGACAGTTGAGAGTTCATACCCAGAACATTAGGGAAAGATCAGGGCTAGACATAAGCTTGTGGGAATTGTTAGCAAACAAACTGTATTTAAAACAAGAGTGAGTATAGGAAGAGAAGGGCATAGAGGCTGAGCCTCTATTACCCCAACACTTGGAGGTTGATCAGAGAAGAATCCAGCAGAGGCGTTTGCCAGGGAGAAGTCTGTGAGTTTAGGAGGAAAACCAAGATAGAGCAGTCCTGTGGAGCCAAGTGAAGGAGGTGCCCTCAAACTTGATCCCCAGAGTGCAGAGAGTTTTGTTTACCAAACTGGGAACATTGTCTTTCTGTGCGTGTGTGAGCATGCACGTACGCAATTATCATTTAAAAACCTTGACATGCTTTGGAAAGTCATGGTAAATACAATGTGATAAATTCAGCCAAAAGTAAAAACGAGTGCTTTTTTTTTTTTTTTTTTTTTTTTTGAGTTAGAGTCTCACTCTGTTGCCCAGGCTGGAGTGCAGTGGCACACTCACGGCCACCCCCGCTGGCCTCAGCCTTCCAAGTAGCCAGAACTACAGGCACCTGCTACTCCGCCTGGCTAATTATTTTATGTTATGCTATTTTTTATTTTATTTTAGAGACGCGTTCTCGCCAAGTTGCCCGGGCTAGTCTCAAACCCGTGGGCTCAGACAATCCACTCACCTTGGCCTCCCAAAGTGCTGGGATTATAGGCTGAGCCACCCAGTCCGGCCTAACGAGTGCATCTTTAAAAAAAGAAACAAAACACCAGAATATGGGATTGAATTACCCATAGATAACCTCCACATTACAGAAAATGCATGCATTTTTGTTAATCATCTCTAAACCATTGACAAGGGAGGGAGGAACTGTACTATTCCTTGAGGGTCCCTTCAATCCAAAACACTTCTTCACATCTCCTAGTCACTGCCTATAGTGCTGTTTTAAGATCACCATTCACGAGGGCGCTTAGGAGGCCCTATTTTCATACCATATTAAATTATTAAAATATAACCACACTTCATGTATTGAAACAGTTGAGTTGCTGTTGGCTGTTGAAGTGTCTCTATTTAGAAGCTCTTTTTTCACTCTTTGCCTTCCTACCTGCTACTAACTCCTCAAGCTTGTGTGACTTGCCCAGAGAGGACTTCCCTGACTCTCATTCTCATGACAGCCGTCAGAACATCCCTACTTTTCTACACTGACTGCAATTTGTATAGTTGTGTATATTTTTTGTCTACTTTGTTCCCTCTTATACTCACTCATGGTAGAGTGTTTGGCATAAGATGGGCCTTTGCTAAATTTGATCAATAAATGTCATCCAGTATTAGAAAATAGATGTCTTAAATGTACCTAAGGCTGGGCTTGGTGGCTGAGCCTGTCATCTCAGCACTTTGGGAGGCCGAGACAAGAGGATTGCCTGAGTCCGCTGGTTCGAGACCAGCCTGGACAACTTGGTGAGACCTGTCTCTACAATAAATTAAAAATTAGCCAGGCAGGGTAGCGCAGGCCTGTAGTTCTGGCTACTTGGAAGGCTGAGGTGAAAGGGTCACCGGAGTTCAGGTCAACGCTAGGGTGGCCATGAGTGTGCCACTGCGCTCCTGGGTGACAGAATGAGAGTGAGACTCCAACTCAAAAAAAAAAAAAAGTTTCTAAGTGACTTTGGTTTGGTTTCCAAGCTAAACGTCTTTTTTCCTTTCAAGTCTGATTTGTTGAGATATAATTTGCATCAAGCAAAATTTGCCCTTTTTAGGTGTATATTCAATACATTTTGACAAATACGTGTAGTTGTGTAACCACTAACCACAATCAACAAATAGAAATTTCCATGATTTCAAAGTTTCTGTGAGCCCAATTTCAGTCCTAATCCCCCATTCCCAGGAAAACATTGATCCTGTCCCCTTAATTTGCCTTTTCAGAATGTTTTATAAACCGAGTTATGCAGTATATAGGCTTTTGTGTGTGTGGTATCTTTCACTTAGCATATGTGTTTGAGGTAACAACTGTGCTGTGTGTATCAGTGGCTTCCCATTTTATTGCTGAGTGATATTTTATTGATGAATATTCCACAATTAAAAAAAAATTACCGGCCGGGCTCAGTGGCTCAGCCTGTAATCCTGCACTTTGGGAGGCCAAGGTGAGTGAATTGCCTGAGTCTGCGGGTTCGAGACCCGCCTGGGCAACTTGGCGAGACC